>NC_143478.1:28335001-28635001 GCF_027475165.1 Benincasa hispida
ATATAATCACGATTAGTAAGTTAACCCTTCACAGGTTGTTCGTAATAACGGTTGGGTCAAATCTCTGTTCTACCTCTGAAATTACCTCTTGTTACTTAAGTCCCCACTGATCCCTTAATGAACAATTATTTTGTGATCCAATCACAAAACCGAGTCCCTCTCATACCAAATGAGAAGGTGGGATCCCTTGTTCAAGCCTCAAAATCAGCACTTAAGAGAACAACCTCTCTACTATCCCCAAAGCGGGTAGGAGTGAATTCCTTCTTGCACCCTATGTCCCCAGCTATCTATCTAGTCTTACCCCTGAAATGGCAGTCTTATTGAGCCGACGCTGATGAGGCAACCCTCACCTATGCAAATCTAAGGGCAATCCCAGATAAACAGGAGTTCATAGTTAGCTCAAGATTAAGGTCAAGTTATCTAGGTCATCGCTTTGAAATAGTCAGTCTTAAACAGTAAACAGCGTTATAAAATAAGAGTGACTCATTTCGTGGTCCGATCTTGTACAAACTCTTTTGCACAAGGACACCCCCACTTCTCATGTCCAACATAAATGAATTAGGATCACTTCGTTTGTAGCACTTTACAACTCCTTGTAACAACTACAGAGCAGGCCGCATCCAATAGTGTTACCAGAATAAGGTACCCAACCTTATCCATATACTATAGATCATTTTGACTATTTACTTGAACCTAATCCACCTTTTTGTCTCCAAAAAAGTTCAAGTACTCATCCAATAGTCAAGGGACTTTTAGGTTTATTGGATTTCTATTCAATCAATAGATTTATTCAATAACACCTTTATTGAATTATCAGAATAAGCTCCATTGTTTACATACCACGAGTTTTAGGACATAAAACCAAACAAACTCCCACTTGGACTAAAACTCCAGTGGTAACTTATACATCCGATATATAAGACTGAGTTTATGAGTTTTATAGAGAAATTCAATAAACTAGGGCATCTCATACCCATCTTTTACCATTCGGTATCTCTATACCCGATATTTCTCCCACTTGTCCTAGGTTATCTGGTATTCCTAGTCCTACTAGGTAATTCTCAAATACTTTAGTCGAGAGAATTATTGTAAACATTTTAGTATACAATAGGCTTTTGATAAAACTATAAGGGGATTGCATCTTAATCTCAATAAAGGCCAGGAAGCACACTTTACTCACACTTACCCTAAGTTACTAAGCGATCGTTTAGTCAGACACTAAGCGATGAAGCTTGTTGACCTAAACGATCGTCTAGCGCGCTTTAAACGATACACGAGCATCTCATCGTCTATACGATGCGTGCAACCAGGTAAACGATTTACCTTGTGATGTTAAACGATCGTTTAGTCAGTTACTAAGCGATGAAGCTTGCTGACTTAAACGATCGTCTTGCGCGCCCGCGCGTTAAGCGATCCACGAGCATCTCATTATTTACACGATGTGTGCAACCAGGTAAACAATTTACCTTGCAATGCTAAACGATTGTTTAGTCAGTTACTAAGCAATGAAGCTTGCTGTCCTAAACGATCGTCTAGCACGTGCGCGCGTTAAAGATACTCAGTGATCGCGTGCTCAATTGTCTTCCCGATACGTTCAACTGTAATCGCATACTCATTCATCTTCACGATGCAATGGACAACGATCGCATAGAACCTCTTCTGCACGATGCGATCAACCCTTGATCGTCTCTTTTCTCGAAGAGCCGCAACCTTTGCCCATAACTTCGACGAACGACGCATGACTTCAAACACTTTGAATACAGACTCGATTATGATTATATATGCCTAAAAATGCAGGTGCCTTTACATACAATCACAAATGTAAAAGGAATTTAAACAGACTGAGACAAATCATCTCGAAAACATCCATTAATCCGACACATTCGTATTAACATTTAAAACATCATAGAAATGCACCCACCATGAATGTATACGTTATTTCTTGCAACAAATGAAATCGGAGTATCAAAAACCTGGCTCTGATACCAATTGAAGGTTCTCAATATGAGAGTTCCATGAGCAGGCTTAGATCGCTCCAATTTTACAGTGACCGGAATATAAACAATATACATTCTATACTAACAGTTATGCATAATAAACTTATCAACAGCATGCTCAGAGTGCGATAAAATACAGAGAAAGGGTTCATACCAGAGGAAGACGATCTTCTTTTATGTGAACCCACAGCAGCGAAAAACTCCACCGATCTACCAGCACCTGGTAGGTCTCTCGACTGATACTGCACGATCCGAACGTACATGAACGAGGATTCAGAGACAACACCACCACCAAGGAAACCCAGGTATCCTCGGCGTCAAAAACCCAAAGTGTGGGCTCTGGTGAGTTTGGTAGAGGACGGAGGAAAGGGTATCGTGTAGTCGACAAGTGCGCACAAGAAGATCGTTGCTATCGTATAGCAGGGATGGTTATCGTATAGTAAAACTACATGATCGTTTAGGAAAAACTGGACAATCGTTTAAGAAAGTGGTATGCGATCGTTTAGGGAATGCGTGAACTATACGATCATTTAGACGAAAGAGAATTTATCGTATAGGCTCTCAGCAATTGATCTTTCACGGTTTCTTTTGGGGCGTAGGGTCTCTCGATTGCACGAATGAATTCTCTTTTCAAAAATGAAAACGATTTTCAAATATCAACCCGCGATTACCTTAACCTTCGCATCCCACGTTCCCGCGTTCATACGTGAAAAAAAATGGTTAATTATTAAATAATTAATCCGTTCATTTATTTAATAAATATAATCATATTATATTTATATCCTATAGTTTGATATCATATATATACTATAGTATTTTTCCTTTACTTGATATAAATCATATTTATATCTAATTTCCTCCAAAATAATATATCTCATACATTTAGCCAATTATATCATATATAATTAACTAGTCCAATTATACATATATAATTGAACTTCCTCTTGTCAATTTGAACATTTCAAATTAACCCAAACACTGGTTCTCAACTTTATCCAAGCTACCCAGGTGACCTTATCGACTCGTGGCTCGAAGCTCCAACGGTACGTGAATAGCTGACTAAACCCTTTAGCCACGAGATTCACCATCCGTTAACTGTCAGTGATTCCACTAAAGACCAACAGTTGAACTCTTCTCACCAAAGATATATTTTTGTGTCCATTGGATATAACCAATCATGAGTACGATGACCCTTCACATATGCTCGTAAGTGCAGCTGGGCCAATTTACCATTTTACCCCTGTAGTTACATCTCACTCTTTAAGTACCACTAATTCCTCTAATGAACAATACAACATAGTCCAACTATGTGTGAACACCTCTCGGGCTAAGAGAAGGTGTGTAGCGCCACATTGTTCAAGCCCCGGAATCAGCCCTTAAAGGAGCCATCTATCTACTTACCCTACCTTGAGGAAGAAGTGAATTCCATCTTATGTAGTTGAGTTCCTAGCTCCCAAATCAGACGTATCCCCAAAATGGTAGGTTTGAATTGGCGACTTGGCCACTCGCACCCATACAAATCAAAGGACCACCCTCAATGGCAGAAGTTCCCAACTCACTCAGGATTAAGGTCATGTTACCTATAGTCATCCTAGTAAAGTGAAATCTCTGTCATAAACGGTGTTATAACGAGACATTAATACTTTATGGTCAAGTCTTATACAAACTCTTTGTATAGGATGCCCCCGCTCGCATGTCCTCAACACGAATTATCAGGATCAGATCATTTGTGGTAAGTCACAACACTTGTGACCATTCCACAAAGCGGGCCGCGTCCGTAGCGTTACCAGGGTAAGGTTTCCCTCCTTTATCCATTTACTACAGTCCATTTTGGTTATCTCTCAAGACATGATCCACTTGTATGTCACCAAATACATGCTTGAGTCACAAACAGATAACCAGGGATTTTATGTTTATTGGTTTGTGGTAGAGCAAATAAAACATGTAAATGAGCAAAACAACAAGATGTGAAGTAAATATCATATATTAACAATCACAGGTGTTCATATATACTGTTTACAAACTATAAGACACGAGACTTTAGGGCATTAACCCCAACAAATCATACCCTTGATCTTTGATCGAATAACTTCCCCTTATTCATCTGAATCTAAATTTAAGCTAATAAGTACTTTCCGAAGGGAGGTCACTTCCAAGGTGACACGAAGTACCGCTTAAATCCAGATTGTGAACTCTTAGAGATGCGAGAGCTAAGAATAACTTATCGAGTAGGTTATTAATCTCTCGCTGAAGTTTTCTAATAACTCTATCATATAGAAGTTATTCACTACCATTAAAGTGCTCTAATGTTTGGATAACTAATACTTAGGTTCTTTTCCGGCTAATTAAAAATAACCCTAAGTCTATGTGGTTTATCCATGTATAACTCTTATAAATGGACTTAAACCTACGATGTTTAGGTGATAAACGCTTTTATTACCTCATATCGCTCACGAATACTCATAAAACTGGTTACCAATGCTCAATTATTCAGCCATAATCCCCAGGTAGGAGGTGTTCCGTAGATCGTCAACTTCAAAACCCAACCTTCGACAGGATTATATACCCGTTGAGTTTGTAACCCTAGTTTTATAAGTTTAACGACCTATTTTAACTAATTAAAACAAGTGGTTAACCTATGTGAGCATGCAGCTGTTCTTCGATATGGATTTTAAATGTCTATCCCAATTTTATAACAGTTTATAAAACTTCAAACATGCTAAACATCCACAATATACAGGCATTCAATATCTAATATAACACTTATATTAAATACAAGAAACCCTAACATGCATACTATATATTATAACAAATTATAACATACTTTTAATGCATGTTGCATGCTTCCTATGGTGGGATTTTAAATCTAAATGGCATACTATATGCACAAACAAGATTTATTTAATTATAACATACATCCAATGCATAAATAATTAAACACATACTGATATGGTTTTAGTTTTGACAAAAACAAGCAAACAAAAGCCTAACTATTACAAAAACAGCTTCAACATCACTCGAACCGCTTGAACCGAACCCGAACTGGACCAGTAGAGTCTGAACCGAACCAACCACAAACCATTTGAAGTTGAACCAGACCAAACCTCAAAAGAACCGATCGAACCAGCTAATCTTGCTCTTGCCCAATATCTCGCTGAGTCTGATCGTTTAGCATTGAGGACCATCGTTATGCATTTTCCTGATCGTTTTGAATTTGCTTAATCGTTTAGCAACTAACACCTATTGCTTAACAAAACTACACGATCGTGTAGTGTTTCCTTCTATCGTTTAGTGTCATCGTTCAACGTCGGAGGAGGCTACACGATTGCTTAGTGTCAAACACTATCGCATAGCTCCACGATTTAGCACGAACAATTTACTACACGATCGTTTAGCTCCCATCGTTTAGCGTCGCGTCTTGATCTTTAGCGCACATTCGAGGTAAGCGATCGCCTAGTGCTATCGCATAGCAATCAATGCATCACTCAGCTGCCGCTCATAGGTAAATAATCGTGTAAGCGATCGCTCAATGCCATCACATAGCTCTTCACCGCATGGCTTAACTCCCGATCAAAGGTAAACAATCGTGTAAGCGATCGCTCAGCGCCATCGCATAGCTCTTCGCCGCATCGCTTAGCTCCCACCCAAAGCTACACGATCGTGCAGTGTCATCGCATAGCAATACAACTCATCACTTAGCTACCGAGGTAGACGATCGTCTAGTGTACAACTCTTAAACGATTAACGCCCCAAGCTACACAATTGTTTCGCTTTTCCTTCATATCGTCTAACACATGAAGCTAAATGATCGTTTAGCTACTGAAGCTCAACGACGATATGAACAGAGGCTGATCGTCTAGAATCTACAACTCGGCTTCTTCGCTTATTTCTTTGAATTACAGCTTAATTTCAATTTTAATGATCCCAAATAAATTATAGACTCTTGAAAAGACATTAACGCTCATCAAACAAGAGCCAACAAAAAATTTAAATGGGAAATCAAAGAGAAATTAAACACCAAAACTCATAAAACCATATCATTATAGCAATTTCATATTTTCATATAAAACACCCACCAAACCAGATTTAAACAAAATCATGGATAGGGTCCACAACTTCCTTCCACATCACGTGATCAGCTGCTAACCTGACGCTGACCTGCCACCCGATGCCTGTCACATGTCTGACATGCAGCTTTGACCATAAAGTCGTGGACCAGGTCCACGACTTTTTAACTCGATCCCAAAACCACTACATCTTCCTTCTCCGATCACTTTGTTCCTCATCTCCAACTTTTTTCTTTCTTCCTTTCTGTCCCAACCCTCTATCAGTCACTCACCACTATCTGTCATGCGCTGCGTCATCCGCCATTCTCCTTACCGCCACTATCGTGCCGTCGTTGACTGTAGGTATGTTTTTTTCTTCAATATATGAAATTATGCCTTGAATATCTAGAATCTAGTATTTTGTTTAGATGTATGCATAAAAAACTAGAGTTTTTTGAACTAGTTTTGTTTAAAAATTGGGAGATCTAGTGTGTAAAGATTGTTTTATCTAAGATTTTGTATTTTATGGCCATTAGATTGGATTTGAATTTTTTTTTTTTTTTTTTTTTTTGGATTGTTTGGGTTTGGACTTGAAAATTTGGATTTTTCTTAGTTTATTATTGTAATTTGAACTGATGTTGGATTGGGTTGTAGTTTGTTTGTTTTTTAAAAAAGAAAAGAATTGTTCTGATCTTGAATTTGAGTTTGGATTATCTTTTGGATTGACGTTGTATTTGGGCTAATAATATTAGCCCATTAAGTTAGACTAATATCTTATCAACTATAACAGTTGAAAACATTTGAGTAAATATTTCGTTGTATCCTAAAGATTTAGTCATTCTTGAACTTGGAAATGTTGGGGACAATAATATTAATGTAGAACTTGATGAATTATTTGAAAACGATGGAAGTGCAGGACATGAAAATGAGTTGGTACTATCAGAAATGTTCACCCAAATAGATTGGGACGTTACTAATTCAATTTGTGAACAAGGGTCGACATTGAAGGAAAGGAGTAAATGTGTAGATAATTCTAGTTTAATACAGAAAAGAATGTTATTTGACACTAAAGAAGACCTACAAGTGGTCGTGAAAAAGTATTGCGTGATAGAACACTATTAGATTTTCATAGTATAATCGAACCAAGATATTTGGTATATGAGATGCAAACAATGGAAGGATGGTTGTGATTGGAGGTTATGGGCTTGTCAGCGTAAAACTCATGAGATGTTTGAAATTACTAGGATTGAAAGGGAATACTCATGTTTGTACTTAGAATTGACACAGGATCATTCACAGGTTGATTCCAATTTTATGAGTATTGAAATTCATAATATGGTTAGAGTTGATCCCGAGGTTCCTGTGGTCTTACTCCAAGAAGCAATTAAAAAACAATACGGGTATAATGTTAATTATAGACGTGTGTGACAAGCAAAGATAAAAGTATCGATCGTTGGTGATTGGAAAAAATCATATTTAGAGCTTCCGTAATTGTTGATGTTGTTGTGCATTACAATCATGGAACACATTCGGATTGGTACGTTCTTCCGTCTGATGTGCCAAGTATGACTATTTTTTGTCGAGTTTTCTAATTCTATGGTCTGCAAGAGAAATGTTTAAATATTGTAGACCATTAATTCAGATTGATGGAACTCATCTCTACGGAAAGTATAAGTGGAAATTATTGACCGCCTTATCTATTGATGTAAACAGGCATATATTTTTCCTTGCTTTTGCTATTGTTGAAGGAAAAAACTCATCTAGTTGGTTATGGTTTCTGTGGGTACTGCGTGAATATGTTACCAATGATATTTTTGTTGGATCAACACCAGTACGCAGTGGAAAGGAACAGGATCCATAAGCATTCTAATTCATTAATTTTGGTTGAAAAGAAATATGCTAAAACAAAGTATAATGGGTTTCAAAAACATACCTTGGCCGAACCTTTGAAATCTCCATTTTTCAGCTGCAAAATTCTCCAAATCCTTATGTAGACCACTACAAGATCTTCCCTACTATCCTCTTGGTGCTCTAGATTGAGTTGTGAGACTCAAAATAAGCTGGAATCAAATGGAATATGGAGAAAGCTCACTGAACCAACCCATTGAAGAACACCTTCTTCATCCGAATTTTTCAGCAAAAATTCAATCGGTTTCTCATCCATTCTTCATTCCAATCTCTTCAATATATTGCATACTATCATGCAAAGAGATGTGTTGCATGGGATGCAGCTCATGCTTGGAGTAAACCAAAGGAAGAGGTGGTGGGTTCCTTGTAAGCTAGTTGAGGATGAACATGAAAAATCTATTTTTAATTTTGTGTAATTTTTTAATTTCCAAAATCTATTGTTGATTTTAAAATCACATTTTATTTCTAAATTCAAAATTTATTAGTTTTACAAATTAATTTCATAAATTAATTTTCTAATAAAATTAATAAATAATTAATTATTTAAATAATTTAAATAATTCTAATTAATTTAATATCTAATATTAAATTAATTTTTATACAAATTCATCTTCATATATTTAAATATATTTTCTCCAATTCTGTTTGATTCTAATTTGAACGTTTCAAAGTAACTTATCACGCTACTCTAGAGCTAATCCATTTATAAGCTAGTAGGGGGACCTCATGGACCTACAGTTCATGGGCTTCAATGATCCGAGATTAATTGGCTAAACTCATTAGACCGATCTAACCCTCATTCGTTAACTAATGGGTCACTCCACTAAATCCCATAGCTGAACTCCCCTCACTGTGGATATATTTTGCCCACTCGATATAATCACGATTAGTAAGTTAACCCTTCACAGGTTGTTCGTAATAACGGTTGGGTCAAATCTCTGTTCTACCTCTGAAATTACCTCTTGTTACTTAAGTCCCCACTGATCCCTTAATGAACAATTATTTTGTGATCCAATCACAAAACCGAGTCCCTCTCATACCAAATGAGAAGGTGGGATCCCTTGTTCAAGCCTCAAAATCAGCACTTAAGAGAACAACCTCTCTACTATCCCCAAAGCGGGTAGGAGTGAATTCCTTCTTGCACCCTATGTCCCCAGCTATCTATCTAGTCTTACCCCTGAAATGGCAGTCTTATTGAGCCGACGCTGATGAGGCAACCCTCACCTATGCAAATCTAAGGGCAATCCCAGATAAACAGGAGTTCATAGTTAGCTCAAGATTAAGGTCAAGTTATCTAGGTCATCGCTTTGAAATAGTCAGTCTTAAACAGTAAACAGCGTTATAAAATAAGAGTGACTCATTTCGTGGTCCGATCTTGTACAAACTCTTTTGCACAAGGACACCCCCACTTCTCATGTCCAACATAAATGAATTAGGATCACTTCGTTTGTAGCACTTTACAACTCCTTGTAACAACTACAGAGCAGGCCGCATCCAATAGTGTTACCAGAATAAGGTACCCAACCTTATCCATATACTATAGATCATTTTGACTATTTACTTGAACCTAATCCACCTTTTTGTCTCCAAAAAAGTTCAAGTACTCATCCAATAGTCAAGGGACTTTTAGGTTTATTGGATTTCTATTCAATCAATAGATTTATTCAATAACACCTTTATTGAATTATCAGAATAAGCTCCATTGTTTACATACCACGAGTTTTAGGACATAAAACCAAACAAACTCCCACTTGGACTAAAACTCCAGTGGTAACTTATACATCCGATATATAAGACTGAGTTTATGAGTTTTATAGAGAAATTCAATAAACTAGGGCATCTCATACCCATCTTTTACCATTCGGTATCTCTATACCCGATATTTCTCCCACTTGTCCTAGGTTATCTGGTATTCCTAGTCCTACTAGGTAATTCTCAAATACTTTAGTCGAGAGAATTATTGTAAACATTTTAGTATACAATAGGCTTTTGATAAAACTATAAGGGGATTGCATCTTAATCTCAATAAAGGCCAGGAAGCACACTTTACTCACACTTACCCTAAGTTACTAAGCGATCGTTTAGTCAGACACTAAGCGATGAAGCTTGTTGACCTAAACGATCGTCTAGCGCGCTTTAAACGATACACGAGCATCTCATCGTCTATACGATGCGTGCAACCAGGTAAACGATTTACCTTGTGATGTTAAACGATCGTTTAGTCAGTTACTAAGCGATGAAGCTTGCTGACTTAAACGATCGTCTTGCGCGCCCGCGCGTTAAGCGATCCACGAGCATCTCATTATTTACACGATGTGTGCAACCAGGTAAACAATTTACCTTGCAATGCTAAACGATTGTTTAGTCAGTTACTAAGCAATGAAGCTTGCTGTCCTAAACGATCGTCTAGCACGTGCGCGCGTTAAAGATACTCAGTGATCGCGTGCTCAATTGTCTTCCCGATACGTTCAACTGTAATCGCATACTCATTCATCTTCACGATGCAATGGACAACGATCGCATAGAACCTCTTCTGCACGATGCGATCAACCCTTGATCGTCTCTTTTCTCGAAGAGCCGCAACCTTTGCCCAGAACTTCGACGAACGACGCATGACTTCAAACACTTTGAATACAGACTCGATTATGATTATATATGCCTAAAAATGCAGGTGCCTTTACATACAATCACAAATGTAAAAGGAATTTAAACAGACTGAGACAAATCATCTCGAAAACATCCATTAATCCGACACATTCGTATTAACATTTAAAACATCATAGAAATGCACCCACCATGAATGTATACGTTATTTCTTGCAACAAATGAAATCGGAGTATCAAAAACCTGGCTCTGATACCAATTGAAGGTTCTCAATATGAGAGTTCCATGAGCAGGCTTAGATCGCTCCAATTTTACAGTGACCGAAATATAAACAATATACATTCTATACTAACAGTTATGCATAATAAACTTATCAACAGCATGCTCAGAGTGCGATAAAATACAGAGAAAGGGTTCATACCAGAGGAAGACGATCTTCTTTTATGTGAACCCACAGCAGCGAAAAACTCCACCAATCTACCAGTACCTGGTAGGTCTCTCGACTGATACTGCAAGATAAAATACAGAGAAAGGGGTTCATAAAGGAATTCTTGCTACAATTAGCAATTAGGAAATTGGTTTGAGTGAACCTAGAGCATACCATCAATATTATCTTCGTCATGTTGCTAGTAATTTCAATATGAAATACAAATCGAAACAACTGAAAGATTTAGTGTTTAAGGAAAAAAATCAACACCAAAGGCACAAGTTCATTAGGTGCGTTGAAGCAATTGAACCATGAGTGGCTTGAAAATGTTGGAAATGTCTGAAAACTCGCAGTTCGTAATTTTTAAATATATTCTATTTTGCAATAAAAGTATTATTGAGACTTCATTCAATAAAAGAGTTATTCAAATTTCATTCTGTTATAAAATCCAATAAACAAACCCATGGCTATGGTATGAATGCTTTAACTTTATGTAGAGACATAAAAAAGGATCAAGTTTTAATATATAGCCAAAAAAGTCTATAAGTATATGGATGCAACCTACTTTGTATATTGATACAAACGATGTGATCCCAAAATCACTCATGTGGAGACATGCAAGTGGAGGCATCCTATGCAAAAGACGTTTGTATAAGATCAGACCACGAAATAGTCACTTTTCTTTATAGCAACCATTTACTATTAAAACTAACTATTTCAACTTGATGACCTAAGGTAACTCGAGCTTAATCATGAGCTAACTATGAACTCCTGTTTATTCGGGATTATCCTTTGATCTGCATAGGTGAGAGTGGTTCGACATCACCACTCAATAAGCCTGCCATTTTTAGGACAAAACCGGAAAGATAACTAGGGACGTAGTCTTGCAAGATGAAATTCACTCCTATCCATCTTAGGATTAGCAGATAGGTTGTTTCCTTAAGTACTGATACCTGGTCGTTAATAAAGAGGCCTCGCCCTCTCATGATAGAGAGGGATATGGTTTATAGTTGGACTATAAACCAAATGTTCAATAGAGGATCAATGGAGACTTAAGGAGCAAGATGTATTTACAGGGGTGAAACGGAAATTTTGACCTAGCTGTAAATACAAACGACCTGTGAATGATCGACTTACTGATTATGATTAAATCAAGTGGATAGAAATATATCTATAGTGAGGAGAGTGCAACAACTATTGAGCTATAGTAGTATGTCTTGGTAGTTAACAAATATTGATTAATTCGGTTTAAAGAGTTTAGTCAATTAAATCTCAAATCGTTGGGCTCATGATCTGTAGGTCCATAAGGTCCTTCTACTAACTCGTAAAAGATTAAACCTTTGATTAGAATGTTGGGTGAATTTTAAGTGTTCAAATTCAATTTAAGGTTTGGATAATTATATTCGATATAATTAACTTTAAATTTATTTGAAATTAAATGTTTTGGAGAGTTTAATATATTCAAATAATGATTTAAATATTAATTACATGAACAAGATTCATGTTTGAATTAGATGATTTATTAATTTAATATTTGATATTAAATTATTATTATTTAATTAATTAACTAAAATTAATTTCAGTTGTAAAAGAGAAATTCAATTTTTCAGAAATTGAATTTGAAATTATATTTAATTTAATCTAGTTTTAAATTAAATGTAATTAAAAACAAATTGAAATTTATAATGTGAATGTGGGATTATCCCAAATTCACTCTTCATTGTGGGGTTTTCCACAAAATAACACCTAACCCACTTCAATAATGTTGTTTGAAGTGTCATTTAGTTAATTATTGAAGTTCTTGCATGTTGAATTTGATTAAAAGGCTGAAGTTTAATCAGATTCAGGGGAGGCAATCTGAATTTTGAGAAAATTCTATTGAATTTCACCCTCAGTCAAAAACCCTCTCTAATCCACCTCAATTCCCTTTCATTTCAGAGTTCCACCACTCAATTCAAGCCTGAGGATAGTAGAGAAGATACTCTTGGTGGTCTGCTGAAGAAATTAAAGGTCAATTTGACTTCCATTGCATTTTTGACCTAGTCAACAATTTGACTTATAATGCAATTTTGACCAATTCTATTTAATTTCAAAAATTAATTCTAATAATCAATTTTAAAATTAATATTAAACAATTTAATTAATTTAGTTTAATATTAAATCCAACAATAATCCCAATGAATATGAATCCCTATTCATAATCTTGATATTTAAATCTTATTTAAATATCTTCTTTTTCTCTCTCTTTATATTTAATCATAATAAAACATTAGGCTCAAATTTGAACATTTCAAATTTGTTCGTCACATTGTTATAAGATTTAGTCCGATATGAACTAGTAAGAGGACCTCATGGACCTACAGATCTTGGACTTCGATCCGCGATTAACTGGCTAAACTCTTTAACCTAATTAACCACCATTTGTTAACTATCGGGTCACTCTACTAAAGCTCAGTAGTTGCACTCCCCTCACTATAGATATATTATGTCCACTCGATATGACCATGGTTAGTAAGTTAACCCTTCACAGGTTATTCGTAATAACGGCTGGATCAAAAGTTGTTTTACCCCCGAGATTACATCTTACTTCTTAAGTCCCATTGATCCTTTAATAAATAATTGGTTTGTGATCCAATCACTAAACCGAGTCCTTCTCGGGCCAATGAGAGGGTGGGGTCCCTTGTTCAAGATCTGGAATCAGCACTTAAGGTAACTATCCTTAAAAGCGAGTAGGAGTGAATTTTGTCTTGCACCTTATGTCTCCAGTTATCTACCCAGTTTTACCCCTAAAATGGGAGGCTTATTGAGTCGGCGCTGTTGTCAACCCTCACCCATGCAAATTTAAGGATAATCACAAATAAACAGGAGTTCATAGTTAGCTGAAGATTAAGGTCAAGTTACTTAGTGACTTAATTCTTGGTCCGATCTTATGCAAACTCATTGCGTAGGACGCCTTCGTTCCTTATGTCAATATATGAACTAATCAGGATCACTTCGTTTGTAGCACTTTACAACAAATTGTAACAACTACAGAGTAGGCCACATCCGATAGTGTTACCAGAAAACCCAGCCTTATTTGTATACTATATACTATTTTGGCTATTTACTGAACTTGATCCACTCTTATGTCTCCATATAAAGTTCATGTATTCATATAATAACCATGAATCTTTAGTTTATTGGATTTAAACTTTACAAGTGCAATTTACATATTCAATAATAGTTTTATTGAATAAACGTCAATAACATCTTTATTGATAATAGAATATATTTAACATTACAAACTGCGAATTTTAGGATATACAACCCAACAAATTCCCATTTGGACTAAAACTCCAATGGATTTTACATATAGATATAAATATATATACGGTGTTGAGTAATGAGAGAATAAATACAATAAACTAGGGCATCAGATACCCAATACTTCTCCTACTTGCCCTAGTTCTATTTATTTTGCAGTCTTATTCCCACTAGGTGACCCTTGAACACTTTAGCCGAGAGGGCCTTTGTAAATGGATCAGCCAAGTTGTCTTCAGAGGCAATTTGAGTGACAATAACGTCTCCTCGGTATACATACTCAACTTCTATGTTGGAGTCAACAATACAACTTTACTTGATATTCCTCCACACTGTAGCTCCTCCGTTCAGAGTGAATACTGACCCCAAAGTAGATTTTCTAGAATCTATATCGGTCTGAAGTTAGAATCAGTGTATCCAATAAGGATCAGATCTTTAGCACCATACACGAGCATATAGTCTCTCATTCTCCGAAGATACTTAAGGATGTTTTTAACGGCAATCCAATGATCATATCCAGGATTGGACTGATATCTGCTGACAATTCCAACTGCATAGTATATGTCAGAATGAATACAACACATGACATATATTAAACTCCCTACTGCTGATGCATATGGAATTCGTTTCATAACCTCAACCTCTTAAAGTGTCTTAGGAGACTGTTCCTTAGACAAATGAATTTTATGTCTGAAAGGCAACATACCTTTCTTGGAATCTTGCATTTTATATCGAGACAACATCTTGTCTATATAAGATGCTTAAGACAAGGCTATCTTTCTATTCATGCGGTTTCGAATTATTTGGATCCCAAAAACATACTGTGTTTCTCCTAAATTCTTCATTTGCAATTACGTGGCTAGCCATGTCTTAATGTCAACTAAAAATTCTACTTCATTCCCAATGAGTATAATATCATCAACATATAAAACCAAGAAAGCTACAGTTTTGTTGACAATCTTCTTGTAAACACAAGGTTTGTCAACATTCTGTTCAAATCCATATGATTTGATCACAATATCAAATCTCATGTTCCAGGATCGAGATGCTTGTTTTAGCCCATAAATGGATCTATTAAGTTTGCAAATCTTTTGCTCTTGACCCTATGAAATAAACCCCTATGGTTGAGACATATAGATAACTCTCTTCAAGATAGCCATTCAAAAAAGTTGTCTTGACATCTATTTGTCAGATTTCATAATCATAAAAAGTGGTAATGGATAAGAGTATCCTAATCGACTTGATCATGGCAATTCGAGAGAAGGTTTCTTCATAATCTACCCCCTCTCCTTGGAAAAACCCTTTTACCACGAGACTAGCTTTGTAGGTTTGTACTTTACCAGCTTGGTCTCGATTTCTCTTGTAGATCCATTTGCAACCAATAGGTTTTACCCCTTCTGGTTGATCTACAAGATCCTAGACTAAATCGAAGTACATTGACTCCATTTCGAGGTCCATGGCTTTTTTCTACTGGTCTTTATCCACATCACCTATTGCTTGTTTAAAAGTCAACGGATCCTCTAAGCCATCATCAAGTATGACGATCTGAGTTTTAGTTAAACCCATGTACCAGTCAGGCTATTGCACAACCCTCCCACTACATCGAGCATTCTTAACTCTTGAGAAGAATGTGAAGTACCAGTTCAACAACTCTTATTGATCTACCTGTAGTTTCTCTGGTTATCTCACTTAGTACTAGCTTACTGCGAGGTTAATGATTTTTAATGTGGTCTTCCTCCAAGAATGTTGCATTTGTCGACACTAATACTTTATCTTCTTGATAATCATAGAAGAAACCACCTTTTGCCTCTTTGGGATAGCCTACAAATAGGCATACCTTTGAACGACGCTCCAATTTCTTTGGATTTTGCACCAACACATGAGCTAGGCATCCCTAAATCCTGAAGTGACGTAAACTACCTTTACGTCCTCTCCATAACTTGTAAGGTGTTTCTGAAACACTTTTTGAGGGAACCATGTTCAATATATACACTACAATTCTTACTGCGTGACCTCAAAAAGAACTTGGCAATTGAGCATAACTCATCATAGAACGAACCATATCCAACAAGGTTCTACTTCTTCTTTCTACAATACCATTTTGTTGAGGTGTGCCAGGTGTTGTGAGTTGTGACTAAATTCTGTATTCTATCAAATAGTCTTGAAATTTTAAGTCTATGTACTTACCACCTCGATCTGATCGAAGTGTTTTAATCTTTTTACCTAATTGGTTCTCAACCTCTGCCTTATATTCCTTGAACTTTTCAAGTATATTGGACTTATGATGCATTAGGTAAATATAGCCATATCTTAAATAATCATCCATGAAGCTGATGAAATATTCATACCTTCCTCTCGCTTTAACATTCATTAGACCACAAAGGTCTGAATGTATTAGCTCTAAGGGTTCTTTAGCTCTAAGACATTTTCCAGTAAAAGATTTTTGGTCATCTTAACCTTAAGACAAGATTCACATGGTGGTAAAGAGCTATCTTCTAACTGGTTTAGAAGTTCACTCTTAACCAATCTCCCAATAGATTGATGTGACTTAGTCTTAGGTGCCAAAAATAGGCATTTGGAGAAAATTTTCTTTTCTTATGATAACATCTCTATATTTAAAACGGCTTTTATCTCAGTCGGTTTTAACATATATAAGTTATTCTCTAGATTTGCAGAGCTTACTATATTACCTTTTGAAATAATGAACATTTCATTATATTCAAAATAAACCTTGTAATTTTGTTCTAGCAAACATGAGATAGAAATTAAATTCTTTTTCATAAAAGGAATATAATAAATATTTTCAAGTAAAATGTGTCTATCTCCAATAAATAACTTTATATCTCCCACTGCTTTAGCCGAAACAACCTCCCTGGTTCCTACCTTAAAGGTTGCTTCGCTTTTTATAAGTTGTCTCTAAGAACTAGTTTCCTGAGCAAAAGTACAGATATGATTAGTGACTCCTGAATCCTATTATCTAGGTTAACTTATCATTTTCCACCAAGCACGTCTCAATGATAAGTAAATCATATTTACTTTGTTGTGCCTTCTGGTCAGTAGCAGAATTGGGAGATAGAAGACATCCCTCTATTAAAACATAGTCTAAATCATCAACTGTTATTATATTCGATTCCATGTTGATTTACCGCTGAAAGTGTCAGAAGCGAGTAAATTTGAAGAATTCAACATGCAGACATAATAAACAATTTCTAATTAGTGAATTACTTCTAAACCCAATCAAACAACCTAAGTCTATGTGGTTTATCAAAGTATAACGTTTATAATTGAATTTAACCTATGATGGGTGATAAACCAATTTTAACACCTCATACCGCTCACGTGTGCTCATAAAACCGGTTAACAACGCTCAATTATTCGGCCATAATCCCTAGGTAGGAGGTATTCTGTAGACCGTCAACTTAAGTACCCCCAACCTTAGAGAGGATTATATACCAGTTGAGTTTGTAACCGTATTTTACAAGATGTCGACCAATTTTAACTATTAAAGCAGGTGGTTAACCTATGTGAGCATGTAACTTATCTTTGTTATAGATTTTAAAGTCTAATCCAATTTTATAACAACTTATAAAATAATAGATATACTTTGCATCCATAATATGCTTTTATATAAACATTCATTCCATGCATTAATATAACAACTTATATCAAAAGCCATGAAATCCTACACATGCATACTATACATTATAACACTTATAATATACTTTCAATGCATGCTACATGCTTATCCTATGGTGGAATTTTAAATCTACATGGCATACATAATGCACACAATAGATAAATTATTTAATTCATACATACACAATGCATAATTAAATAAACACACTAAAATGGACTGGTTTTGGCATCCTAAGCTAGCTAAAAGCTACACTTATTACAATAATAAGCAGAAAACAGCCTTGAACCGGCTCTAAACACTTCAAAACTAGCTTGAACCGGCTTCAAAAAAAAAAAAAAAAAAAGCAAAAACCGACCAAAACTGCTCAAACCAGTCGAACCGGACTGGTCCAGACCATCTGGACCGGTTGAGCCTCCAAACCGGGCGTGCGGGTCAGGAACGGATCAGGTTGATGGGTCGGCTGGAGCGCTGACGCGGACTGAGATGAGGCGTTCCGACCGAACGAAATGGGCTGGGCCGCGCGGCTTCAACACGGAGCGGACGGATCGGGTCGAGTCTGGAGCACGTCAACATGCGTCAGCCACTTCCTCGCAGGGCAGGCGCCAACCGGGTCGGGTCGTGGACTGGGTCTGGGAGGCCATTTCGGGCCTGTGAGCAATTTTCCACCAAATTGGAGCTGTCCTCTTTGTTGGAACCCAGCAACTACATCCTAATTTCGACTCTAATGACTCTAACAAATTTAAAAATCCTTCATAACACGTTAAAGCCATAAAATACCCGGAAATTATAATAATTATTACAATCCAAGAGGAAAAACGGATGCCAAAACTGAATTTATCCGTTTTAGAACACAACCATCCATCACATGAATCAATACCTACCATATACATTGTTCGCACAAGATTTCAAGAGAAATTTATTTCGTGGAACTTGAACTTTGTATTTGTATTAATTTTGTGGAAAGTGAGTACAATCTCTAATACACAGTATTTTGATTCTTTCAAAATAAACTATAAACTTTAAGCTAGTTGATCTTCTTAATCGATCGGCATTTGGGCTCGTTAATCTTCTTGGGTAATCGGCCTTTGGGCTCGTTGATCTTCTTGGATAATCGGCCTTTGGGCTTGATGATCTTCTTGGATGATCGACCTTGGCTTGTTGATCTTCTTGGAGGATCGGTCTTTGGACTTGTTGATTTTCTTGGATAATTGGTCTTTGGGCTTGTTGATCTTCTTGGATGATCAGTCTATTTTTGGACTTAGTTGGACTTTGACCTAAATAATAATATCAAATTGGGTTCAATTAATCTTATCTGATTCAACGGTCATGATAAAACCATGTGGCGTCATTGAAATTTTTCTTCAACTTCAATTCAGGACATATGTCAATTCCTAATTGATAAATGACGTGGCAACTTGTGATTGGTCTAAAATTTCTCATTCAACAAATGCCCCCTTTCGAGATTTATGCACATACATGAGTGATGAATCTCGAAAAATATAAAGTTGGAATCAAAATCCAAATATATTTGTTCTTGAATTTGACCTCAATTGATGTGTCAGTCAAACTATGAATTTAGTACATAAGTTTAACTTGAATTTGGGATAAAATTTGGCAAAAAATTTTGAGTTTTGTCCCAATTTAATTTGATTTGGATTTAAGATAAAATTTGGGATATGCCCAAATTTGAATAAAAGATGATATTTTTTCTTATCCGCTCAATAAGATATTTGAATTTGGAAAATGAACAAATTTTAATTTGGGATGAATTTTAGATTTTCCCACAACTTGATTTAGAACCTAAATTGGATGAATTTGATATAAAATTTGGAAAATGCTAAATTTTAATTTGAGATTTTATCCCTAATGATTTGGTTTGAGGATAAAAGTCTAATGATTTGGATTTGAGATAAAATTTGGAATATATCCAAATTATTTTATCCTTAATAATTTGGTTTGAGCATAAAAGTCTCATAATTTAGATTTGGGATAAAATTTGGAATATGCCCAAATTTTAATTTGAGATTTTATTTGCAATTTAATCTCAATGCTGAACAATTTTGATTTTGAATAAAATTTGGAATATAGTCAGATTTTAATTTATGATTTTATCCACAATTTAAATTTGACTTTGAATAAAATTGGAATATGTCTGAATCTTAGTTGAAGATAAATTTGAGGACAAAATCTAATAAGATTAAATTAAATAGAAAATTTGTTTAATTTAATTTGAAATTAGAATAGAATCAAATTAGGAAATCTGATAAAAAAATCTAATATTTTAAATCAAATCTTTTATTTGATTTGGATTTCCTAATTTATTATGGAACCCAGGGAACCTCTATAAATAGGACCCCAAACTCCTCCATTATCTTCATCTCCTTCTCTTCTTCTAATCTTTCCTTTCTCTCATTTTCCTCTTTTTCTTTCATTTTTTTTAAAGAAAATTTCGTATTTTTTTCTTTTTTTTCCTTCTTTTTTTCTTTCTTTTTTTTCTTTCTTTTTTCTTTACTTGCTTTTTTTCTTTTTTTTTTTTTTTTTTTTATTTTTTGCGTAGGTTTACTAATTTGTCCCCCTTATAGGAGCTAAAGCCCAACTCAAGGGAGTACAATCGCGTCTTTTGTAGGATAAACTTAGTATGTTCTATCTACTGTATGCCTGTTTATACTTCCTGATCGTCATGGGAAGGGCCCTGCAAGGCTTACAACTCTTCCATGCTTTCACCCTAGGGAGGATCCCGATAAGGTCTACTTTGTTATGTTACTCCTTGATCAAAATTTGAAGATAAGGGAAATATGCTATTGAGTATAGAGGATGATGCGGATATGCCATCAAACTTTGAAGATAAGAAGAATATGCCATCAAGCTTTTGAGTGGAGTCAGGTTGGCTAGAGTCGATCTCGCGTACAAGGCGGAGCCGGACGGACCAGAGTTGTCCTCGCATATGAGGTAGAGCTTGGCAAACCAAACTTGATCTTGCATATGAGGTGGAACCACATCCACATTTTTTTAGAGGAAGTGAAGCTACACCAATTTTGGAGAAAGGGTGAAGTTGTACCAACATTTTGGAGAGGAAACGAAACCATACCATGACTTTGGAGATGAAGCAAAGTTGTGCCATCAGTTTGGAGATGAAGCGAAGCCACGCCACAACTTTGAAGATGAGGCGAACCACACCATACTTTAGAGATAAAGCGAAACTGCGCCAATATTTTGAAGATGAAGCGAAATCGCGCCATCAATTTGGAGATGAAGCAAAGCCACGCCATGACTTTGAAGATGAAGCGAACCACGGCAGACTTTGGAGATGAAGCGAAGCTGCGTCATGATTTTGTAGACTGACTCATTGAAGATGGAGCCGAGCCATGCACACCGACCATGAACTTGAAGATGAAGCGAACCACGCCAGACTTTAGAGATGAAGCGAAGTTGTGTCATGATTTTGTAGACTAATTCATTGAAGATGGAGCCGAGCCATGCACACTGACTATGAACTTGAAGATGAAGCGGAGCCATGCACATCGATCTTGAGCTTAAAGATGAAGCGAAGCCATACACACCGACCTTGAACTTAAAGACGGATCGGAGCCATGCACACCAACCTTGAACTTGAAGATGGAATTGGAGCCATGCACACCAATCTTGAAGATGAAAGCAGAGCCATGCACACCGATCTTGAACTTGAAGATGGAAGTGGGGCCATGCATGTTAATCTTGAACTTGAAGATGGAGCAGCATCAATGGAGCCTCTGAACTTGAAGATGGAGAAGCATCGACGAGATCTTCGCGTTTGAGTTTGACAAAGCATCGGCAAATCCTCCACATTTGAGTTTGATGAAGCATCGGCGAATCCTCTGCACATGAGCTTGAAGAATCGGTGAATCCTCCGCATTTGAGCTTGAAGCATCCGTAAATCCTCCGCACTTAAGTTTGACGAAGCATCGATGAATCTTCACATTGAGCTCGACTTCGCGACTTTGAGCATGAAGATGCCATTGAAAAGCCTCCAAACTTGAGCATGAAGATGAAGCATCGATGAAACCTCTAAACTTGAAGATGGAAGAGCATCCGAGTTTAATTTCGAAGAGGAAGCGAAGTGCATTCCAAGCGTGTGTCTTTTATTTACTGTGTTAGCTCCTTACGAGGGATGAACTTCTTCAATCCGTTATGTTGCCCGGGATTAACATCTTCAATCTGGAGTGTCATTCTTTAATGGGGATGATCAACATTAATCTTATAGTATCATATTTGCGTGGTTGTCATACCTCTTCTGATGGAATAGACTTAATTTTTTTTTTTAACTGGACTGAACTTGAAGTTTCTTTCAAGCTGCTTACATACCCTTCATAATGATAGGGATCAAGTCATAATGTAGTTCAAGAAGAATGTTTTTTTTTTTTTGCGTTACTGAACTTAAATTTCTTTAAGTTGCCTACGTACCCTTTATAATGATAGGGATCAAGTCGTAACGTAGTTTGTACAATTTTTTTAGGCCGTTCACATTTTAAGCTCATGCGGACTAGAAGCATCATGCAGTTTAGGCTCGTGCGATGAGGAACTTCTTCATTTAAACTTCAGAAGCTCTTATTTCATCATGGTTTTGATTATCCTCTTCATTTGTAGGATTCATCAATATGATGAGTTTTGGCTTCACTATCAAGGAACCTTCTGTACTTATGTCAACAGAAAATTTCCTCTTCATGCGTGAAGGGACACAATTGTGAATCTTTTTGTCGTTGTTTTCTTCATAGAATGACGTTGGCTTCAATATTTTCATCCATCCTTTACGTTGATCGCTTATTATCTTGAGATGATCAAAAGCAGATGCTGAAGGTTGATTTTTCTTTGATGTGGATATACTTAGCCTTTTGGCTGAAGTTCGAGCAGAAGTAGTCGTTGGACATTGGTCTTCTTCTCTCACCATGGCCATATTCAATATTTCAAAGCCTGAAGATCGAGCACTTGAAGGCTTAATACGATCGAAGACAGAAGTTTTTGCTTCATTTCTTATGAGTTGTTGACTTCTTCATCAATCACATGATTGTTGTCGACTTCCATTATGCCGACAGTGTGACATGCAATAAGTTCTGATACTTTCTCTAGATGATTATTGAGAAAGATTCTTGGGAGAAATTTGGCCGAAGTTGCCAACCTGAGGGAAGTCCTTGTCTTCTTTCTTAGCAGGCTTAGGCTTCCTGTCATCTTTTTGCCTTTCTTTTTATGAGTCTTGTTTCTTCTTTTATAGCTTCGATAGGAATGCGACTCTTTTTGGGTGGAGTTGGGTTGTCTTCTCTTTCGATGAGTCACTACTATCCACCCTTCGCTGTCATCTTCAACAAGCTCATCTTTCTTTTTGGAATTTGCTGTTTGAATCTCTTGTTGGAATCGAACAACTATAGGCTCGAATTCTCCAAACTGGATCAGACTTTCTCTTTGAGCATGGGACACAGACAATATTGGAACATTTGAAGTCGCCGCTACTGTAGCGTGATTTGTCTGAGCTACTTCATCCAAATCTAGCTCAATCTTCTGTTCACGAGCCAACTTCATAATTCGTTCCTTTAGCATGAAGCATCTTTCAATTGGGTGACTAATGACCCGATGATACTTGCAGTAGTTAGGATCATCTATTTTTCCTTCTTGTTCCGGCCACTTGCATTCGGGTATCTGAATAAATTGCTTCTCTAGTAGTTGCTCCAACATATCTACCACATTAGAGTCAGGGAATGGATAAACCTTCTCTTGTCGTTCTTTAAGAGTTGGACGATGCTTCTCACCCTCATTGTGCCTTCTTTCAAATTTTATTTGTTTTCCTTTGAAGGAAGAACGACATAGATTCTTTTGTGGCACTACCCACAATTTTTTCAGTGCCCTTGGCATCATTTTTGTATTTTCTCCCTTCAGAGACTAAGAAATTTTTAGTTCCCCTGTTGGCAATGCTCAGCTCCATATCATGAGCGCGTGTTGCCAGCTCCTCAAATGTACGAGGTTTTATCCCTTGTAGGATGTAGAGAAGCTCTCAGTGCATGCCTTGAGTGCACATCTCCACTGCAGATAATTCAGTAAGTCTATCTTTGCAATCCAGACTTAAAGCTCTCCATGGGTTGATGTAATCGATGACTGTCTCTCCCTTCCACTGTTTGGTGTTCGTCAGCTCCATCATGCTAACAATATGCCTTATACTGTAGAAGCAGTTCAGGAACTCCCTTTCTAGTTGTTCCCAACTGTCAATCACTTCTGGCTTCAAATCAGTATACCAATCGAAAGCACTTCCTTTCAAGGTACGGACGAACTGCTTGACTAGCTAGTCTCCTCTGGTTCCTTCATTTTCACAGGTTTCAATGAAGTGTGCAACATGTTGTTTTGGATTGCCCTTTCCATCGAACTACTGGAACTTTGGAGGTTGATACCCAGCTGGCATTCTTAGGTTGTCGATTCTCTTAGTGTATGGCTTGGAGTACATAAAGGAGGTTTGCAACGTTCCTTCGTACTGAGCTCTTATGGAGTTTGTGATCATATCCTGGAGTTGTTGAACTGACAGGGAGGCAACAGAGGTGGATTGTGGTGGCTGACTTTCCTACAAGGCAGTCTTTCCTTTGACATTGGCTTTTGTAGCTGGGGATTGACTTGATTCAGCAGTATCTCGAGCCTGTATCTGATCTCTTAAAGCAACGATTTCATGATCTCGCTCCTCTACAGCCTTCATTAGAAGGTTTATCTTTATCTTAATCTCTACCATGGTCGACTTAGTCGTTACGTCAGTCATCATCACAGACACTACATCAAGATGTGATTCTTTCTCTGATAGATCAGTAGCAGAAGCATAGTTGTCAAACAAGGATTTTTTCTGATGACGATCCCGCCTTTAGGAGATTCCATCAGCTGGTCCAAGATTTCCTCCGTGATGACAGAGCTTATGTAAGTGTTGCTTGTGATGGTAGCTTTGGATGCAACTTTCTTTGGTGCCATTTGTAGATTTGTTAGACTTGGATGACGAGAGAGAGATGAGAGGTAGAGATGTCCCACTGGGCGTGCTAATTTGTTCGCACGAGATTTCAAGAGAAATTTATTTCGTAGAACTTGAACTTTGTATTTGTATTAATTTTGTGGAAAGTGAGTACAATCTCTAATACACAATATTTTGATGCTTTGAAAATAAATTATAAACTTTAAGCTAGTTGATCTTCTTGAACGATCGGCCTTTGGGCTTCTTGATCTTCTTGGGTGATCGGCCTTTGAGCTTGTTGATCTTCTTGGGTGATCGACCTTTGGGCTTATTGATCTTCTTGGGTGATCGGCCTTTGGGCTTGTTGATCTTCTTGGATAATCGGCCTTTGGGCTTGATGATCTTCTTGGATGATCGACCTTTAGACTTATTGATCTTCTTGGAGGATCGGTCTTTGGACTTGTTGATTTTCTTGGATGATCGACCTTTGGGCTTTTTGATCTTCTTGGATGATCGGTCTTTGGACTTGTTAATTTTCTTGGAAGATCGGTCTTTGGGCCTGTTGATCCTCTTGGAGGATTAGTGTTCACACAAGGCTTTCGGAGAAACTTGTTTCGTGGAGTTGAACTTAAGTTGGTGTTGATGTTGAAGTTGATTTGATGCGATGTGGTTTGATTTCTAGTACTTGATCCTCTGATTCTCTCTTAGTTGAATGCGTATGCTTGATTTGAGGAAGCGAAGCGCGTGATGATCGTGGAGTTGAAGTCTTGGAAGAATACTTGTATCTCCGAAGGACTTCAGTCTTCAAGGGTCTTCTATCTTCTAAGAGTGCAGCTTTAGGAGTCTTGGGAGTCTTCTGCTTATTGATGAATTCTCTTTGGACTCTCTAAATGTAGAATTTCTTGTATCTTCAAAGAACTTCAGTCTTCAGGATGCTTGTATCTTCGAAGGATTTCAGCCTTCAGGTGTGGTCAGCTTCAGGAGTCAAGGAGTCTTCTGATTGTAAAGAATTCTCTATAAGCTCTCTGGAGTATAGAATTGCTGACTCCTCAAAATGAGGAGAACTTATCTATTTATAGAGTTCACAGGTGAGCTTGGGCTTGGTTGGTCCATGGTCCTGGCCTTTGGGCCCAATTAGTTGGACTTGGGCTTAGTTAGTCCATGGGGTTGGCCTTTGGGCCCAATTAATCGAATTTAGTCTTGATTTGACATTTGGGTCAAATTCAGCCTATTTTTGGACTTAGTTGGACTTTGACATAAATAATAATATCAAATTAGGTCTAATTAATCTTATCTGATTCAACGGTCATGATAAAACCACGTGGCGTCATTGAAATTTTTCTTCAACTACAATTCAGAACATATGTCAACTCCTAATTAAGCCCAAATTTAATGATTTGGAATTTCATCATTAATTTAGTAAATGACGTGGCAACTTGTGATTGGTCTAAAATTTCTCATTCAACATACATAAAATTAACAAAAAAACGAGTACTCTAAGCATGGTCTAATACCAATTGATGGAACAAACACATGCGCAGCAGAACA
This sequence comes from Benincasa hispida, assembly GCF_027475165.1. Lineage (NCBI taxonomy): Eukaryota > Viridiplantae > Streptophyta > Magnoliopsida > Cucurbitales > Cucurbitaceae > Benincasa > Benincasa hispida. The sequence continues at coordinate 28,361,415 of NC_143478.1, forward strand.
AAAACGGATTTAAAGTACTCTAATTGGGTTAATTACAAAGATAAGCATGCAATAGAAACAAATAAAAAGGGAAAAGAATACAACTTTTGTAGACTTTGAATCTTCTCCAAATTAGCTTCAATCTCCTCATGAACGGTCCGTAGACCACCACGAGAGTCTTTCCGACTATTCTCCAGCCTTAGAACGGGATGGTGAAATCCGGTGAGTGACTAATTTGGAGAGGAAAAGGGCTAAAAACTTTGAGAGAAAAAGGGATGATTTTATAATTCATTAAACTCTCTCTTTTAAAGACATGCAACTTTGAGTTTGACGAGAATTTGACACTAAAAAATCTACTAACTCAAAGTGGGATTTAGTGGGACATGTGTCTTCAAATGAAGACAACACTTAGCTATGCAAGAGCTGACATTTCTCACTCACAAATGTTGGATCTTTCTACTAACTTGGTCAAAGTTTGACTCTAAAAAAAGTCAACAAATTTGAATTTTTGACTTTCAAAAATCAAAAGTCAACAATTTGACTTTCATTGCATTTTTACCTAGTCAACAATTTGACTTTTAATGCAATTTTGACCAATTCTATTTAATTTCAAAAAATAATTATAATAATCAATTTTAAAATTAATATTAAATAAATAATTAAACAATTTAATTAATTTAATTTAGTATTAAATCCAACAATAATCCCATGAATTCCTATTCATAATCTTGACATTTAAATCTTATTTAAATATCTCTTATTTTCTCTCTTTATGTTTAATTCACAATTAAACATTAGGTTAAATATATCGTGTATATTTACTGCTTTGCTCCAAAACCCAAATTTGACACTTCAAATTCGTTCGTCACATTATTCTAAGGTTTAGTCCGATATGAGCTAGTAGGGGAATCTCATGGACCTACAGATCATGGGCTCCAACGATCCACGATTAATCGACTAAACTCTTTAACCGAATTAACCACCATTCGTTAACTTCCGGGTCACTCCACTAAAACTTAGTAGTTGCACTCCTCTCACTGTAGATATATTATGTCCAATCGATATAACCATGATTAGTAAGTTAACCTTTCACAAGTTATTCTAATAATAGTTGGGTTAAAAGTGTTGGGTCTTATGTCTTAAAACTCGTGATTTGTAACATAAACCCATTCTGTAAATCGATAAAGTTGTTATTAAATAGATGAATTGCTTATTTCGTTTTAGAAATAATTCCAATAAACTAAAAGATCCATGACTATTACATGAGTACTTGAAATTTATGTGGAGACATAAAAGTAGATCAGGTTCGCGTAAATAATCAAAATGATCTATAATATACGAATAAGGTTGGATACCTTATTCTGGTAACACTATCAGATGCAGCTCATGCTGTAGTTGTTACAAGGAGTTGTAAAGTGCTATAAACGAAGTGATCTTAATTCGTTCATGTGGTGACATGAGGTGTGGGGGTGTCCTGTGCATTAAGTTTGAGTAAGATCGGACCAAGAAATAAGTCACTCTTAATTTATATCATATATAATCGAATTTCCTCTGGTCAATTTAAACATTTCAAATCAACCCCAAGAACTAATTCTCAACTTGAATCCATTGAGCTACCAAGGGGACCTTATGGATCTGTAGCTTGAAGCTTCAACGGTATGTGAATAACTGACTAAACTCTTTAGTGACGGGATCCACCATCCGTTAACTGTCGAGCACTCCACTAAAGACTGACAGCTGCACTCTTCTCACTACAGACATATTTCTTATCCATATCAACCAATCAACAGTGCGATAACCCTTTACAGATCACTCGTAAGTACAGTTGGGCCAATTTACCGTTACGCCCCTGTAGTTACATCTAACTCCTTAAGTACCACGGATCCCTCTAATGACCATAAGTCATTGTCCTACTATGACCGAGTCCTCTCTTCCAAAGAGAAGTTGTGACCACAGACTCGGAATCAGCGCTTAAGGGAGCAATCTTTCTATTTACCTCTGCTTCGGCGAAAGAGTGAATTCCATCTTGTGTAATTGAGTTCCCAGCTCCCAAATCAGATAAGTCCCCAAAAAGGTAGGTTTGTTGAGTTGGCAATCTAGCCACTCTCACCCATACTAATCAAAGGACCGCCCTCAAAGGCAGGAGTTCCCAAAACACTCAGGATTAAGGTCATGTCACCTATGGTCATTTAGGTGAGATGTAAGTCTCAAGTATCAATGACGTTATATAAAGAGACAAATCATCTCATGGTCCAGTCTTATACAAACTCTTTGTATAGGATACCCCCGCTCGCATGTCTCCACATGAATAGTAAGGATCTACCATCTGTAGTAGTTCACAATACTTGTAAACCTCTACAAAGCGGATCGTATCCGTAGTGTTACCAGGATCAGGTATCCCTTATTAACCCTTATACTACAAACCTTTTTAGGTTATCACGTAAGGCATGATCCACTTGTATATCTCATATACATGTTTAAGTTTTCATACAATAACCATGAAGCTTTGTTTATTGGATATAAGTAAATGCAAATAAAATAACTCTTATTTTACCCATAACAATGTGTACAGTTTACAAACTACAAGACTCCGGGAGAATTAGGACACCAATCCCAACATTGACCACCCTTTGGTGGCTTTTGTCCTGAACCTTTGAAGCGTCATTGTGAAATTAGATGTCACACGGGTTCATTTCAGTTTTGCTAAACCGTATTGGATGTTGTTTTTCAACGAGTATTTGCTTAAAACCTAATGTAGGTCAATGCATTTCTTTTTGTAGCAACATGAATGTTTTTCCGTTAAATGCCTCTAGTTTGACCGATTTGATACAATGGAAGTTCGTTAAAACATATTTCATGGTAAACGACCTCGAGTTTGTCATGGTTGAGGAGTGTCCTCAAGTTTCGACCCTTGATGCCCTGCGAAATGTTCGTAATGCATATGAGGTGGGGATAAAGGCTAATTCATTGGCCCGACTTCAGATTTTGGCTAGCATACCTAATGCTTTGGCCAAAAGGGTTGAGAACATGGTCATTGCATATGAGATCATGGACTTGTAAGAATTGTTTGAATGCCAGTTCTTAATTTTTGAACACAAAGGGATAGATGACAAGGAAACTAGTAGTGTCAGTTTCCAAGAAAACCTCCAGTTAGAGAAAGAAAGTGTTGTTGTCTCTGGTGAAGTTCATCAACGAGAAGTGTTTTCTGGAATGGAACTTTGAGCTTATTTAGGTTCTGATTGTAATCTCACTACTCTCCAAAAGAGGAAAATTTCTAAAGACAATAAATATGATTTATTTGTATTGGAGATGTGTTTGGTAGAGAATGATGATTCTGCTTAGATACTTGATTCAGATGCTACTAATCACGTCAGTTCTTCTTACCAAGGATTTAGTTCCTGGCAAACGTTGCCACAGGGAGAGTTGATTCTTCGATTCGGTGCTGGTGAGGTAGCTGTTGTTGTAGGCAGGTTAAAGTTATTTTTGGACAAGAAACATAATTTGTTACTAGATAATGTTTTTGTAGTTTCTCATATCAAGAGGAACTTAATCTCGGTTTCTTGTCTCATTGAACAAGGTTATACCGTGTCCTCTTCTGAGAGTAAAGTGTTTATTTTCAAGAATGGAATGGAGATTGATTTTGGTTCAATGGAAAATAACTTATATGTACTGAGGTCGTTAGTCATAAAAGCCTTGCTTAATACTGAAATGTTCAGTACGACGACAAATGCAAAAAGATCAAAGGTTTCTCCTAAGAAAAATGCCCATCTTTGGCATCTAAGATTAGGTCACATCAACCTTAATAGGATCGAGAAGTTGGTGAAATGTGGACTTCTAAAGAGTTTAGAAGAAAACTCCTTGCCAGTGTGTGAATCATGCCTTGAAGGCAAGATGACCAAACAACCTTTTACTAGAAAAGGTTATAGAGCCAAGGAAACCTTGGAGCTTATACATTCAGACCTCTATAGTCCGATGAGTGTTAGGGCTCAAGGTGGGTATGAATATTTCATCTCTTTCATAGATGATTATTCAAGGTATGGGTATCTCTATCTAATGCAACGTAAGTCTGAAGCTCTTGACAAGTTCAAGGGGTATAAGGCTGAAGTTGAAAACTTGTTAGGTAAGAAGATTCGAATTCCAGAACTATATGATAGAACATGGAATCACGTCCCAATTCTCGACCTCAGCTACACCTCAGTAGAATAGTGTATCAGAAAGGAGAAACAGAACCTTGTTCAACATGGATGAGTTACGCTCATCTTCCAGACTTGTTTTGGGGATTTGCAGTGGAGATTGCATGTTATATTTTGAACAACGTTCCCTCGAAATGTGTTTCTAAAACACCTTTTGAGCTGTGGAGAGGCCATAAAGGTAGTTTACGTCACTTTAGGATTTGAGGGTGTCCGACCCACGTGCTTCTAGCTAACCCAAAGAAGTTGGAACCGCGTTTGAAAGTTTGCCTTTTTATAAGCTACCTTAGGGAATCGAGGGATGGATACTTCTATAATCCGAGTGAGAATAAAGTGTTTATTTCTACAAATGTTATTTTCTTGGAAGAAGACCACATCAAGAATCATAAACCACGAAGCAAGCTTGTTTTACGTGAGACTTCTAGTGAGGCTACTGATGGTTCAACAAGAGTTGTTGAACAGACCAATAGATCAACAAGAGTTGTTGATGTTGGTACATCTAGTCAACCATCTCAAGAGTTGAGACTGCCTCGAAGTAGTAGAAGGGTTATGAACCCTCCGGATTGCTACATGGGTTTGACTAAAGCCCAAAACCTCATTTCTGATGATGGGGTCGAGGATCCATTGACTTTTAAGTAAGCAATGGAGGATGTTGACAAAGATGAGTGGATTAAGGCCATGAACCAGGAAATGGGGTCTATGTACTTCAATAATTTTTGGGAATTTGTGGATCAGCCTGATGGGGTAAAACCTATAGGGTGTAAATGGATCTACAAGCGAAAACGAGGTGAAGATGGAAAGGTGTAGTCCTTTAGGCTATATTTGTGGCAAAGAGCTATACCCAGGTTGAGGGAGTAGACTATGAGGAAACTTTCTCACCTATTGTCATGTTGAAGTCTATTAGGATACTCCTATCCATATCCACATTTTTTTATTATGAGACGTGGTAAATGGACATCAAGACTGCCTTTCTGAATGGTAATCTTGAGGAGACCATCTACATGGCTCAACCAGAAGGGTTCATTGTTCCAGATCAAGAGCAAAGAGTTTGCAAGCTTAATAGGTCCATTTATGGGCTGAAATGAACGTCTAGATCCTGGAACGTTACATTTGACAGTGCGATCAAATCGTTTGGCTTTGATCAGAACATTGATGAACCTTGTGTTTACAAGAAGATCATCAATAGCTCAGTAGATTTCTTGGTACTATATGTGGATGATATCTTACTCATTGGGAATGATCTAGGTTTTCTGACTAATATTAAGAAGTGGCTAGCCGCCTAATTCCAAATGAAAGATTTGGGAGAGGCACAGTATGTTCTAGGGATCCAGATCATTCGGGATCGTAAGAACAAGAGGTTAGCTTTGTCTCAAGCATCGTACATTGATCAAATGTTGATCAAGTATAGGATGCAGGATTCCAAGAGGGGTTTATTACCCTCCAGGCATGGAATTGTTTTATCTAAAGATCAATGTCCTAAGACACCTCAAGAGATTGAGGAAATGAGACAAATTCCCTATGCTTCGGCTATTGGAAGCTTAATATATGCAATGTTACGTACCAGACTTGACATTTGCTATGCAGTAGGGATTGTTAGTTGTTATCAGTCCAATCTAGGATTAGATCACTGGATGATGGTCAAAACGATCCTCAAGTATCTTCGGAGAATAAGGGACTACATGCTTGTGTATGGAGCTAAGGATTTAATCCTTACAGGATACACAAATTCTGACTTTTAAACTGATAGAGATTCTCGGAAATCGACATCAGTGTCAGTGTTCACTCTGAATGGAGAGGCTGTAGTTTGGCAAAGCATCAAGTAAGGATGCATCGCGGATTCCACTATGGAAGCCGAATACGTAGCTGCTTGTGAAGCTACTAAGGAGGCTGTTTGGCTGAAGAAGTTCCTTATAGATTTGAAAGTTATTCTAAATATGTCTTTTTCGATCACTCTCTATTGTGATAACAAGCGCGAGGGGGGGGCTGTGAAAAATTCAAAGGAACCTTAGAGTCATCGTAGAGGCAAGCATATAGAACATAAATATCATTTGATTAGGGACATTATGCATCGCGGTGATGTGATAGTCACGAAGATTGCATCGGAGACAAACGTTGTCGATTCGTTTACAAAGGCTCTCACGACTAAAGTGTTCGAGGGTCATCTGGAGAGGCTAGGTCTACAAGACATGTGACATGTTGTCTAGGGCAAGTGGGATATGATATTGGGGTACAGAGTATGCCCTAGTTTATTGTATATTGTACTTGTTGTTTCATATATTGTACATTAGTCTCCCAAGGCATTAGAACAAGTGGGAGATTGTTGGGATTGGTGTCCTAATTCTCTCGAAGTCTCGTAGTTTGTAAACTTTGTACACATTGTTATAAATGTTGGGATTTGTGTCCTAATTCTCCCAGAGTCTCGTTGTTTGTAATTATACATATTGTTTTATGAATAAAATAACTATGATTTAATTCTGGAATTTACTCATAAACAAAGCTCCATGGTTATCTTATGTAAACTTAAGCATGTATATAAGATATACAAGTAGATCATGTCTTAAGTGATAACCTAGATAGGTCTGTAATATAAGGATTAAAGTGGGATACCTGATCCTAGTGACACTACGGATACAACCCACTTTGTAGAGGTTTGCAAGTGTTGTAAACTACTACAGATGGTAAATCCTGACCACTCACGTGGAGACATGCGAGTAGGGGTGTCCTATACAAAGAGTTTGTATAAGACTGAACCATAAGATGATTCGCCTCTGTATATAACGTCGTTGATACTGGAGACTTACATCTCACCTAAACGACCATAGGTGACACGATCTTAAGCCTGAATGTTTTGAGAATTCTTACATTTGATGGCGATTCTTTGATTAGTATGGGTGAGAGTGGCCAGATTGCCAACTCAACATGCCTACCTTTTCGGGGACTTGTCCGGTTTGGGAGTTAGGAACTCACTTACACAAGATGGAATTCACTCATTCTCCAAAGCAGGGGTAAATAGATAGATTGCTCCTTTAAGTGCTGATTCTGGGGCTTGAATATAATAGACACAACCTTTCTTTGGGAGAAAGGACTCAGTTATAGTAGGACTATGACTTATGTTCATTAGAGGATTCAGTGGTACTTAAAGAGTTAGATGTAACTACAGGGGCATAACGATTATTGGCCGAGCTGTACATACGAGCGATCTGTGAAGGGTTGTCGCACTGCTGATTGGTTAAGATGGTAACATAATATATCTGTACTAAGGAGAGTTTAGTTGTCGGTCTTTAGTGGAGTGCCTGGCAGTTAACGGATAGTGGATCCCGTGATTAAAGAGTTTAGTCAGTTATTCACGTACCGTTGGAGCTTTGAGCTACAGGTCCATAAGGTCCCCTTGGTAACTCAATGGATTCAAGCTGAGGATCAGTTCTTGATGTTGATTTGAATTGTTTAAATTGACAAGAGGTAATTCAATTATATATAATATGATTAATATGATGTATGAGATACATCTAATGGAGGGTTAATGTAAATGAGATTTACATTAAGTGCCATGGAATAGAAAAAGAGCTATGGTTTATATGTTTCATGAGATGAAATATTAAAACTATAGGTTATAAATATATTATGGTAAGTTAGTTATCATTTATATTTATAATAATATTAATTATTGGATAATTATCTATTTTTCTCTAATAATCAATTTAGTGGGAGGTTATTGGTGGTTTCATGGTAACCGTGAGATAAAAGAAAAAATGTTTTCCTAACTTTAGTAAGACTTGCATTTTGTGAATTTGAGATTTCCAATCTCGGAAAGAACTCACAGATAGTTGTCAAGTAAATCAGATATACTAAACGATAGCTTGGAGTTAGCTAAACGATCGCGGAGTGTTCTTACACACTCAGCTAGACGATGAGCTAAACGATCGCATAGCTTTTCCTAGAAAATCACATAGTTTTTACTAAACGATTAGGCATCGACCTATACGGTAGGCTGTTTCATCTTCTAATTGCTCAATCGTTTACATGTTTTTTCTTCCTCCGGTTTTTGCCTCAAACCAAGTCCACATAGAGCCCACCCTCTGGATTCTCCACCGAGAATACCAAGGTAATCTTTTTGTGGTGTCATACTTAACTCGACACAGTCGAGGTTCTATGGAGGCCGTTCGTCGTGTTCGGAGTGTTTGTGACCTTAGCGATCGCTTAGTTCGAGTTTGCTGTGATCGTGGAGTGTAGCGGTCATGTTGTACGAACGTTCGTGTGTTGCTATGTTGCTGTGATCGAGCATTCGTGATCAAGGAACTTGAGGATGAGTCTACAAAGTTTGGTTGATTCTTGTCCTTGATCTATAGTAAATCATGCTGTAATTTCTATTTTATGCATAACCGTACGTTTCCGTTTGTGATTGTAATTGTAATGTTTATATACGATTGAAATTTGGAAAGATCCTTCCGTTACTTATGGAAATCCTCGTGTTTGATTTCCTTCAATTGGTATTAGAGCCAGGTTGTTCTGATATTCCAAATTTCAATTCTGTTTTGAACTTCTTTTATAGTCTTGGTGGTTTTTCTGCATTTGTGTTTAATTGTTAAATGCTTTTGTGGATAGTGTTGATGAATGTTTATGGGTTTAATAACCTCTTTTTCAAGCTTTCTTTCAATTATAATGTTAATTTATAAGGGCCCTTGTGTTTTTTGGGCATAATTAACATGTTATCGAGTCTGTAATTCAAAGAGTTTGAGTTAGCCAAGTTGTTTGTGATGAAGTTTCGAAGCATGGAGATGCGGTTTTCAATGAAGAAGACCAAAAGTTGGTCGTATCGTATAGACTAAGGTAAACGATCGTTGGAATTTATCTAAATGATCGTGTAGACTATTCTATATGATCGTGAAGTATTTATTAAACGATCATTTAGCTAATGCTAAACGATGGGGTAAATCGTTTACTCTATCGCGTAGCATTGGTTGCTCGATCGCATAGACGCTGGAGGTAGACGATCGTTGTGGGAGCATTTGATGTTCATTGTTTAGAAAAAGGCGAGCGCTAACCGATCATGTGGTTAGCATGCCTCATCACATAGTTACTACCTACACGATCACGCGGTATACGATACGAAGGCGCTCGCTCAGCGATCGTTTAGGCGTTCGCCGCATCGTAGTCGTTTGGACGATCATGTAAGGCTTGCATTGTGCGGAGCGCGCTAGACGACTGCGTACCTCCTTGTTTCATCGCTTAGTAAAAGATACAAGATCGTTGCTAAACGATTGTTTAGCTTTAGAAGTGTAGGTAAACGATAGAGCAAATCATTTGTTCTTTCGTGTAGACGATCGCGGGGAGTTTGATGCATGATGGTTGGAGATGCGTTGCTTCGCCCAGACGGTTCAAAACCCGGTTCACCTATATGAATCGAAGACTCTTTGTTTTGTAATAGTTAGCTTTAGTTTTGTGGATTTAAGGCAATTTTACCCGGTTCATCAACGTTTGTTTATTATATATGTGATGTAGGGTGTTTATATGGCAAAATGTTTGACATATAGTTTGAAACCCACCTTAGGTTGTGCAATCATTCATGCATCATGTATTATAAATGTTATAATATTGCATGAAAAAATTACTTGAAAGCATGCACATGCATCATGAAATATAAGAGTTATATTTTGCATGCAGTGAGCATTATCATGCATCATCCTTTTATTGTAAGTGTTATAGTCTATGGGTGAATAGAAGCATGTTGTGCTTGTTTCGTTGCTTGTTTGTATAAGAGTTACATAAAAGGTAGCAAGGAATGAACAATGCATTGAACATGACACCACATACGGATTGCCCTCGTTGCAAGGGGCGGCTGCTTATATTTGTTATGAATGTCTTGCATGTGTTAGCTTTGCGTTATGGTTTTGGTTGTTTCCATTTATAAGAGTTATAAAGGAAACTAGAACTAAAATTGATAAGAAAGAGTTGCATGCGGACTTAGAGTGAACTCAAGTTTTTTTAAAAGGGTTTTAAAATTGGGTTGAGATAGACCTAAGTTCAATTGGTTCTAGTGCGATAAGTAACCTAGATTAATCTTTTAAAATCGATTTAATAGGATTAAATTGATTGGCATAAAAGATTAAATTTATTTTAATCTATCTATAAAGGACCTTTTGTCTAAGGTGAGTTCTGTCTAGGGTGGGGTTCTTAAGCTAACGGAAATGGAACACCCTACCTGGGAACCTACCTGGAAAGGTGAATTAGATAGATTTTCTACAAGCATGCGATAGTTGGTCAAAGACTTCGTTAAAGAGTTTAATGGATGATGATCAAAAGTTGTTTAACTATCCAAGGTAAAAGTTACTCTTGGGTAAACCTAATAGTCACTTAGTTAAAATCCTTAGCCGTGTTTTTTCTAAGTAAACTAAATACTAGGTTATAAAATACTCAGTGGGAGGAAGAGATGTATATGATATGTCTATGATTCCACTTGCAATTTTTCCCGTATGTTCACATCGTAAGATTCATGTTTGGCCTCATGGTACCTTGGGAGCATCCCCCTTCGGATAGTGTTTTCATGAGTCAATATCAAGGTGGACGGAGAGAGTATTTATAGTAAGTGGGTAAATGGTCTGTGTCAACACGTCCTATGGTCTCTGTCATTGGTTCACACCGTGAGATCATTCTGTTCTCCCTCGTGGCACCCTGGGAGTGTCCCCCTTCGGATGGGTTTTGTGCAGTTGGTCAAGATTAAGGTGAACTCCAAAATGGATAGGGTTGCTTTAGGTTTTGCCCCAATCGGATTTTTTTCCCTTCGGATTGGCTGCTTGGGGTGGATCTCTAGGGCCTAAAATGGTGGGTCACACTTACGGGAGATTATTAAGTAAATTAATAATATCTTGACTAAATCAATGATGGCTAGTAGTTATCGAAACAAAAGTTGTTCTGGTATTAATGATTGGTTGAGAACTTCTTAATTTAGAGAAGGGATAATTGACCCCCCTTCGTCGGCTTTTGTCCTAAACCTTTGAAGCGTCATTGTGAAACTAGATATCACACGGGGTTCATATTAGTTTTGCTAAAACCTTATTGGATTTACAATGGGTATTTGCTAAAACCTTTGAAGCGTTATTGCGAAACTAGTGCTTTTAATATGATTGATTATATACATTGGAAAGAATCGGGTAAAACGTATTTCGTGAGAAACGACCTCGAATTTGTCATGGTTGAGGAATGTTCTCAAGTCCTAACCCTTGATGCACTGCGAAGTGTTCGTAATGCATATGAGGTATGGATGAAGGCTAATTCATTGGCCAGACTTCACATTTTGGCTAGCATACCTGATGTTTTGGCTAAAAGTGTTGAAAACATGGTCATTGCACGTGAGATCATGGACTCGTTGCAAGATTTGTTTGAACGTCAGTTCTTACTTTTCGAGCACCAAGGGATGGATGACAAAACCAGTAGTGTCAGTTGTTCTGACACTAATCCCACTACTCTCCAAAAGAGGAGGAAAGATAGTAAATATGATTTATTGATCTTGGAGACGTGTTTGGTAAAGAATGATGATTCTGCCTGGATCATTGTTCAGGTACTACCAACCATGTCAATTCCTCTTACCAAGGATTTAGTTCCTGGCAAACGTTGCCACAGGGAGAGATAACTCTACGAGTTGGTACTGGTGAGGTTGTTTCAGCTGGATAGATAATGTTTTTCATAGTTCCTCATATTAAGAGGAACTTAATCTTGGTTTCTTGTCTCATTGAACAAGGGTATACCATCTCCTTTTCTGGGAATAAAGTGTTTATTTTCAAGAATGGAATGGAGATTGGTTATGATTAAATGGAAAGTAACTTATATGTACTAAGGTTGTTAGTCATAAAAGCCTTGTTTAACATTAAAATGTTCAGTACGACAACAACAGCTAAAAGACCAAAGGTTTCTCCTAAGAAAAATGCCTATCTTTGGCATCTAAGGTTAGGTCACAACAACCTCAATAGGATTGAGAAGTTAGTGAAAAGTGGAATTCTATGACTCTTAGAAGAAAACTCCTTGCCGATGTGTGAATCATGCCTTGAAGGCAAGATGACCAAATGACTTATTACTGAAAAAGATTACAGAGCCAACGAAGCCTTTGAGCTTGTACATTTAGACCTCTATGGTCCGATGAGTGTTAGAGCTCAAAGTGGGTATGAATATTTCATCTCTTTCATAGATGATTATTCAAGGTACAGGTATCTCTACCTAATGCAATGTAAGTCTAAAGCCCTTGACAAGTTCAAGGAGTATAAGGCCAAAGTTGAAAACTTGTTAGGCAAAAAGATAAAAACACCACGATCTGATCGTGGGGGAGAGTATATGGACCTGCAATTCTAGAACTATATGATAGAACATGAGACTGCGTCCTAACTCTTTGTCCCAGGTACACCTCAGCAGAATGGTGTATTAGAAAGGAGAAACAGAACCTTGTTGGACATGGTTCGATCTATGATGAGTTATACTCATCTTCCAGACTCGTTTTGGGGTTTTATAGTGGAGATTGCATGCTATATTCTGAACAACGTTCCCTTGAAAAGTATTTCTGAAACACCTTTTGAGCTATGGAGAGGTCGTAAAGGTAGTTTACGCCACTTCAAGATTTGGTGTTGTCCAACACATGTGCTAGTGACTAACCCAAAGAAGTTGAAACCACGTTTGAAGATTTACCTCTTTGTAGGCTACCCCAAGGAAACGAGAGATGAATACTTCTATGATCCGAGTGAGAACAAAGTGTTTGTTTCTACAAATACTATCTTCTTGGAAGAAAACCACATCCGGGATCATAAGCCACAAAGTAAGCTCGTTTTGCGTGAGATTTCTAGTGAGACTAAGACTGCTGAAGGTTCAACAAGAGTTGTTGAACAGACTGATAGATCAATAAGAGTTGTTGAGGTCGGTACATCTCATCAACCAGCTCAAGAGTTGAGACTGCCTCGATGTAGTGGGAGGGTTATGAACCCACCGAATCGTTACATGAGTTTGACTGAAGCCCAGAACTGAAGGAACTCAAAACCGAGAATTCCATGAGTGGGTTTAGATCGCTCCGATTTTCATAGTGACCGGAATATAAACGATATACATTCTAAATAACAATTATGCATAATACAATCTAACAACAGCGTGATCAATATACAATAAAGCATAGAGTAGAGGTTCATTACCAGAGGAAGATAATCTTCGAATGTATGAACCCACGGCAGCGGAAAAATTCCACCGATCTAGCAGCACCCCGGCGAATCTCTCGTCTGAAACTACATGATCCAAACGTACACAATCAAGAAGACGGGGACCATACCACCAATAGGGAGACACGAGTATCCTCAACGTCAAAAAACCCAGAGAGTGGGCTCTGGTGAGTTTGGTAGAAGACGGAGGAAAAGAAATCATGTAGATGACAAGCGTGCACGAGAAGAATTTCGCTATCGTATAGCGGGGACGCTTATCGTATAGTAAAACAACAAGATTGTTTAGGAAAAACTGGATGATCGTTTAGGAAACTGATGTACGATCATTTAAGGGACGCATGAGTTAGATGATCGATTAGACGACTGAGAAGTTATTGTATAGGCTCTCGACGATAAATCTTTTTCGTTTTCTTTTGGGTGCAGGATCCTTTTTCACGACTTAATTCTATACACACAAATTGGAAACCATTTTCAACTTGTATCCCGTTGGTTACATAACCTTCAGTGCCCATGATCCCATTTCCTAAATGTGAGAATTAGTTAATTAAAATTAATTAATCAATAAATTTATTTAATATATATAATCATATTATATTTATATCCTATAGTTTGATATCATATATCTACTATAGTATTTTTCCTATATTTGATATAAATCATATTTATATCTAATTTCTTCCAAAATAATGTATCTCATACATTTAGCCAATTATATCATATATAATTAGCCATTCCAATTATATCATATATAATTGTACTTCCTCTTGTCAATTTGAACATTTCAAATTAACCCAAACACTGGTTCTCGACTTTATCCAAGCTATCCAGGTGACCTAATGGACATGTGGCTCGAAGCTCCAACGGTACGTGAATAGTTGATTAAACTCTTTAGCCACGAGATTCACCATTCGTTAACTGTTAGTGATTCCACTAAAGACCAACAGTTGAACTCTTCTTACCACAGATATATTTCTGTGTTCATTGGATATAACCAATCATGAGTACGATGACCCTTCACAGATGCTCGTAAGTACAGTTGGGCCAATTTACCATTTTTCCCCTATAGTTACATCTCACTTCTTAAGTACCACTGATTCCTCTAATGAACAATACAACATAGTCCAAATATGTGTGAACACCTCTCAGGCCAAGAGAAGGTGTGTGGTGCCACATCGTTTAAGCCTCGAAATTAGCCCTTAAGGGAGCCATCTATTTACTTACCCCTGCGTTGGGAAAGAAGTGAATTCCTTCTTGTGTAGCTGAGTTCCCAAATCAGACGTATCCCCAAAATGGTAGGTTTGAATCGGTGACTTGGCCACTCACACCCATACAAATCAAAGAACCACCCTCAATGGCAAGAGTTCCCAACTCACTCAGGATTGAGGTCATGTTACCTATGGTCATCCTAGTGAAGTGAAGTCTCTGTCATGAACGGTGTTATATAACGAGACATTAACACTTCATAGTCAGTTCTTATACAAACTCTTTATATAGGACGCCCCTGCTCGCATGTCCCCAATACGAATGATCAAAATCAGATCATCTGTGGCAAGCCACAACACTTGTGACCATTCCACAAAGCGGGCCGCGTCCGTAGCGTTACCACGATAAGGTTTCCCTCCTATATCCATATACTACAGACTATTTTGGTTATCACTCAAGACATGATCCACTTGTATGTCATTACATACATGTTTGAGTCACATACAGATAACCAGGGATTTTATGTTTATTAGTTTGTGGTAAAGCAACTAAAACAAGTAAATGAGCAAAACAACAAGATGTGAAGTAAATATCATATATTAACAAACACAGGTGTTCGTATGTACTGTTTACAAACTATAGAACACAAGACTTTAGGGCATCAACCCCAACAAGAACGTCATTTCCAATGATGGGATTGAGAATCCATTGTCTTTTAAAAAAGCAATGGAGGATACTGACAAAGATGAGTGGGTTAAAGTCATGAACAAGAAATGAAGTCTATGTACTTCAATAACGTTTGGGAGCTTGTTGATTCGCCTGATGGGGTAAGACCTATGGGGTGTAAATGGATCTATAAGTGAAAGAGATGTGTAGATAGCAAGGTGCAAACCTTTAAGGCTCGACTTGTGGCAAAGAGTTAATACCTAAATCGAGGGAGTTGACTATGAGGAAACTTTCTCACCTGTTCTCATGCTCAAGTCTATCAGGATACTCCTGTTCATAGCAACATTTTATGATTATGAGATATGGCAAATGGACGTCAAGACTGCCTTTCTTAATGGTAATCTTGAGGAGACCATCTATATGACTCAACCAGAGGGGTTCATAGTGCCATCAAGAGCAAAAGGTTTGCAAGCTTAATAGGTCCATTTATAGGCTGAAACAAGCATCTAGATCATGGAACATTAGATTTGACACTGCGGTCAAGTTGTTTGGCTTTGATCAGAACCTTGATGAGCCTCGTGTTTACAAAAAGATCATCAACAGCTCAATAGCTTTCCTGGTACTGTATGTGGATGATATCGTACTCATTGGGAATGATGTAGGGTATCTGACTAACATTAAGAAATGGGTAGCTGCCTAGTTCCAAATGAAAGATTTAGGTGAGGCATAGTACATTCTAGGGATCCAGATCATTCAGGATCGTAAGAACAAAAAGTTAGCCTTGTCTCAAGCATCGTACATTGATCAAATGTTGATCCGGTACAAGATGCTGGATTCCAAGACGGGTTTGTTACCCTTCAGGCATGGAATCATTTTGTCTAAAGATCAATGTCCTAAGACACCTCAAGAAATTGAGAAGATGAGACGACTTCTCTATGCTTCAGCTATAGGAAGCTTAATGTATGCAATATTGTGTACCAGACCCGACATTTGTTATGCAGTAGGGATTGTCAATTGGTATTAGTCCAATCTAGGATTTGATCACTGGACGGCAGTTAAGACAATCCTCAAGTATCTTTGAAGAATGAGGAACTATATGCTCGTGTATAGAGATAAGGATCTGATCCTCACAGGATACACAGACTTTGACTTTCAGACCGATAGAGATTCTCATAAATTGACATCAGGGTCAATGTTCACTCTGAATTGAGGTGTTATAGTATGGCAAAGCATCAAGCAAGGATGCATCGCGGACTCCACTATGGAAGCTGAATACGTAGCCGCTTGTGAAGCAGCTAAGAAGGTTGTTTGACTAAGGAAATTCCTTTCAGATTTAGAAGTTGTTCCAAATATGGATTTGCCTTGTGATAACAACGGGTGTGGCAAATTCGAAGGAGCTTCAGAATCATCATCGGGGTAAGCATATAGAGCGGAAATACCACTTGATCAACAAGATTATTCATCGCGGTGATGTGATAATCACGAATATCGCATTGGAGCACAACGTTGTTGATCCCTTTACAAAGGCTCTCACGGCTAAAGTGTTCGAGGGTCACTTGGAGAGTCTGGGTCTACGAGACATGCAGCATCTTGTCTAGGGCAAGTGGGGATGATACTGGGGTATGCTCTAGTTTATTGTATATGTACATATTTTTCTTGTATTGTACGTTAGTCTCCCAAGGAATTAGGACAAGTGGGAGATTGTTGGGTTTGGTGTTCTAATTCTCCCGAAGTCTTGTTATTTGTAATTATACACATTGTTTTATGAATAAAATAACTATTATTTAATTCTGGCATTTACTCATATCCAATAAACAAAGCTCCATGATTATCTTATGTAAACTTAAGCATGTATATAGATATACAAGTGGATCATGCCTTAAGTGATAACCTAGATAGGTCTATAGTATAAGGATTAAGATGGGATACCTGATCCTTGTGACACTACGGATATGACCCGCTTTATAGAGGTTTGCAAGTGTTATAAACTACTACAGATGGTAAATCCTGACAATTCATGTGGAGACATTCGAGTGGGGGTGTCATATACAAAGAGTTTGTATAAGACCGGACCATGAGATGATTCGTCTCTGTATATAACGCTGTGGATACTGGAGACTTACATCTCACCTAAAGAACTATAGGTGACATAGTCTCAATCCTGAGTGTTTTGAAAACTCCTACCTTTGAGGGCGGTCCTTTGATTAGTATGGGTGAGAGTTGCTAGATTGCCAACTCAACATGCCTACCTTTTTGGAGCCTTGTCTAATTTGGGAGTTGGGAACTCACTTACACAAGATGGAATTCACTTCTTCCTCAAAGTAGGGGTAAGTAGATAGATTGCTCCCTTAAGGGTTGATTTCTAGGCTTGAACATAGTGGCCAGAACTTCTCTTTGGAAGAGAGGATTCGATCATAGTAGGACTATGACTTATGTTCATTAGAGGATTCAGTGGTACTTAAGGAGTTAGATGCAACTACAGGAGCATAACGGTTATTGGCCGAGCTGTACATACGAGCGATCTGTGAAGGGTTGTCGCACTGCTGATCGGTTAAGTTGAAAACATAATATATCTGTACTAAAGAGAGTTTAGTTGTCGGTCTTTAGTGGAGTGCCTGGAAGTTAACGAATAGTGGATCCCGTGATTAAAGAGTTTAGTCAGTTATTCACGTACCATTGGAGTTTTGAGCTACAGGTCCATAAGGTCCCTATGGTAACTCAATGGATTCAAGTTGAGGATCAGTTCTTGATGTTGATTTGAATTGTTTAAATTGACAAGAGGTAATTCAATTATATATAATATGATTAATATGATCTAATGGAGGGTTAATGTAAATGAGATTTACATTAAGTGCCATGGAATAGAAAAAGAGCTATGGTTTATATGTTTCATGAGATGAAATATTAAAACTATAGGTTATAAATATATTATGGTAAGTTAGTTATCATTTATATTTATAATAATATTAATTATTGGATAATTATCTATTTTTCTCTAATAACCAATTTAGTGGGAGGTTATTGGTGGTTTCATGGTAACCGTGAGATAAAAGAAAAAATGTTTTCCTAACTTTAGTAAGACTTGCATTTTGTGAATTTGAGATTTCCAATCTCGGAAAGAACTCACAGATAGTTGTCAAGTAAATCAAATATACTAAACGATAGCTTGGAGTTAGCTAAATGATCATGGAGTGTTCTTACACGATAGACACTCAGCTAGACGATGAGCTAAACGATCGCATAGCTTTTCCTAGACAATCGCATAGTTTTGACTAAATGATTGGGCATCGACCTATACAATAGGCTGTTTCATCTCTGAATTGCTCAATCGTTTACACGATTGTTCTTTCTCCGGTTTTCTGCCTCTAACCAAGTCCACACAGAGCTCACTCTCTGGATTCTCACACTGAGAATACCAAAGTAATCTTCTTGGTGGTTTTATACTCATCTTGACACAGTCGAGGTTCTGTGGAGGTTGTTCGTGGCGTTCGGGGTATGTGTGACCTTAACGATCGCTTAGTTTGAGTTCGTTGTGATCGTGTAGTGTAGTGATTGTGTTGGACGAACGTTCGTGTGTTGCTGTGTTGTTGTGATCAAGCGTTCGTGATCAAGGAACTTGAAGATGAGTCTACAAAGGTTGATTGATTCTTGTCCTTGATCTATAGTAAATCTCGCTGTAATTTCTATTTTATGCATAATAGTACGCTTTTGTTTGTGATTGTAATTGTAATGTTCATATACAATTGAAATTTGGAAAGATCCTTTCGTTGCTCATGGAAATCCTCGTATCCGATTTCCTTCAATTAATAAAATAAGAGTTATTTTATTTGCATTTACTCATATCCAATAAACAAAGATTTGTGGTTATTGTTTGTAAACTTAAGCATGTATATGAGATATAGAAGTGGATCATGCTTTAAGTAATAACCTAAAAGGTCTATAGTATAAGGCTAAATGAGGGATACCTTATCCTGATGACACTATAGATACGACCCGCTTTGTAGAGGTTTATAAGTATTGTGAACTACTATAGATGGTCTTATCCTGACCATTCATGTGGAGACATGCGAGCGAGGGTGTCCTATACAAAGAGTTTGTATAAGACCGGACCACGAGATGATTCGTCTGTTTATATAATGCCATTGATGCTTAAGACTTACATCTCACTAAAACGACCATAGGTGACATGACCTTAATCCTGAGCGTTTACTTCTGCCTATGAGGGCGGTCATTTGATTAGTATGGGTGAAAGTGGCCAGATTGCCAACTCAACAAGCCTACGTTTTTAAGGATTTGTCTGATTAGAGAACTGGACTCAGTTACACCCTCTTATTCGTATACTATAGACCATTTTGGCTATATACTGAACTTAATCCATATTTATGTCTCCACATAAAGTTCATATATTCATATAATAGCCATGGATATTTAGTTTATTGGATTTAGAATTTATAAGTGCAATTCACATATTCAATAACAATTTTATTGAATAAACGTCAATAACATCTTTATTGATAATAGAATATGTTTAACATTACAAACTGTGAGTTTTAGGACATACAATCCAACAAGAAGGTCGCTTCCATCCAATAAAACACCCAGATTATTGGCTAGAATTATCATTTACAGAAGTTCGTCCAAATGTGGACTTACTAAGAAAGCATGGTCGACCAAAACGTACGTGAATTCCTAATATGGATTGGCGAGAGGCTAGGCAAAAAGTTCGATGTACAATTTGCGAGGGAGAAGAACATAACCAGTGTTTACTTGTCCACAACGTACATTAGGTGCTTCATCTTCGGGCTATTGATGACTTTGTTATGTAATGATTTTTTTTATGTAATT
The DNA here is from genome assembly GCF_027475165.1 of Benincasa hispida. Classification (NCBI taxonomy): domain Eukaryota; kingdom Viridiplantae; phylum Streptophyta; class Magnoliopsida; order Cucurbitales; family Cucurbitaceae; genus Benincasa; species Benincasa hispida. The sequence continues at coordinate 28,381,486 of NC_143478.1, forward strand.
GAATTTATTATTGAATTTGTTATGTGATGGACTTTGTTATAGATTTGACTCTATTAATATGTGTTATTGTAATTGGTTTTTTTTTTATTATTGTAATAGACTTTGTTATTGTAATTGGAATTTATTATTTAACCTTGTTTATATTCTTTCAATATTTATGTATCATGGATCCTGATCCTTCTAATTTCGTGCAACTATATCAACAAAATACTCATAATTCATAATCTATACGGGATAGTTCTTCTATTGCAGTTTTGAGCTATTAGAGAAGAGAGGCATCTACTACTATCTCGTTTGATCCGCGTATTATACCTTACATACAAAGGCTAGTTTTCTTGGGGTTGCAAAAATTGGATTTATCCAACTAGATTAACCCTTTATTACTGCTTTAGTAGAGCGTTAAAGACAAAAAATCCAAAAATTTCACATGACTTGTGAAGAATGCACAATTACGTTGCAGGATGTTGCAATTCAATTTGGATTACTAGTGGATGGAGAACTTGTGACAAGCTCATTGCAATATGATTGAAAAATTGTTCGTGACGATTTTTTGGGCGTTCAACCAAATGATTTAAAAGACTCAAGATTAAGTATCTCGTGATTAGCTTCCTAATTTCCGGAGTTGTCTCCTGACGTTAACAACATCAACATATAGAGATATGCACGAGCATACATTATGCAGTTTATTGGAGGATTTTTGTTCGCTGACAAGTCGAATACTTTAGTACATCTTATGTTTCCTCCACTAATTTCGAGCATGCTGGTATGTACTCGTGGAGTGGTGCTTGTCTTGCATGACTTTATAGAGAACTATGTCAGGTTACTAATGTATAAGCTTTGGAAATAGCTGGGCCACTTATACTGCTACAACTATGAGTTTATGAAAGATTTAACATGTTAGCACCACAAGTTCAGTTCCAGGCCCTAGATCATTGTCCACTAAGTGTCATGTATTATGTTATTTATATATTTATTCTGTTATCATTTTATTTAATAAAATAAGTTAATTTTATTTTTTAAAAAAGTTTAGATGAAGTGGTGTATTAACTGCCTCTGAACAGTTAATAAATATGTTGCTAGTATACCGACAAATATTTGATCGACTAATGCACAATCAAGTAACAAATGAATATACAAAAGGAATATTACATACTTTTGGGTGTCTAATTATTCTTGCTTTTTTTTCCAAATTAATTGGACGTCATACGTGCAAGATATTTGGTTAGTACTGCCTGATTATTGTTGTGATGGTCAAGACATTTGGTTGACCATTAGTCCTCTTATATGCTTCCATATAGTAGAGTGGCATCAATCAGATCGTGGGTTGAGACAGTTCGGTCTGCGATATATGATACCATTGTTGTGCCATACCCTCTCAACACTACATCAGACTAATTTGAGAGGTAAGCACAACTAAAACCGGCGTCGAATTCATGCAGAATATATATATCATACTGGCATGCACGTCATTATCATTGTGCACAGGGAGAAATAACAAATGGACCAGCTATATCATATGACTATTTTTCCTTGTATGACTCAATCATGAGACAATTTATTACACTTGACAGTGCTTACTATTACTACATGGTTAGAGTTTCATTATCTTACGTTTTTCAAATGCATGATTAGAACATCATTTAGTATTGATTTTTTCATCATAAAGAATAACTTTATCCAAGATGTATAAGAGTATTCAATACAACATAATTTATTAGAGTTGGGTGCAATGTGTGACCAAGACTTGATTAATGTAGAAAATATTAATCAGTAGACAAAATGACTCGATGTTGCTAACATTGACCGAAGACGTATTCGTCGTAGATGAAAATGACAACAAGGCGAAACTAATCTAGAGGCACACGAAGACGACCACCATTTGGAAAATTGAGTGACTTGTAATTCAAACTTTTACCTTCCACATGAATTTCTACTTTGAAATAAAAGAATTAATGACATTACATTTTATCTTGAGACACTAAATCTAGTAAATGAGTATGATATAAAAGAACAAGAACAAAACAAGCAAGGAAGAAAACTGTTAATTAAAAATTAAAAAAAAAAAATCAAAATTGAAAAAGAAATTATTAAATCGTGGACAGGGTCAACGAGTTTGGTCCCCATTTTGACCAAGTCCACATGGCTGACATGCATCCATCTAGCGTTCATGGAATCATGGGGTGATGATTGGATTAAACAAAAATCATGTATTGGGTACACAATTTTGCCACTCACCAAAACTACTCTATTTTTTTTAGTACTTTTCTTTTAACCCTATTATTTTTAAAAAGTATATTATTCTTGAACTTAACCCGATAAAATCATTTGTTGTTTGTTCACTTTTTAAATGTACTTAAAGTTGATCAACATAAAATTGAAATTTTAAAAATATATTAATCATTTTTTAAAATATAGAAATTCAATGGACTTAAAATTGAAAGTTTAAAAGTTCATTAAATTCAAAATTTAAAGTATAAGGACATATTGAACTTATAATTAAAAGTTAGGACCTATTAACCATTTTAAAATTTCAAAGGCAAACCTGAAAGCTCCTGAAGTTAACGAGTCATTTAACCAAAATTTTATAAAGGTAAAACGATCAACAAAATATTCCTAATGTGCTTGTAAATATTAATGATAAAGCCAAGTTGAGCATGGTTGAGAAAACTTGATATCATTGGTTGCAGTCAACCATTATTCGTTAATCTTTCATTTTGGATAAATCATAATTATTGTTCCTTGAAGTTTGAAATTTGTATCAATTTAGTTTTTAAGTATCAAAATTAAACAATCAAATCTCCGATATTTAAAAAAGACTTGATTTCATTGTTCAAATTATAAGAGTAAAAATTAGGTTTTTGCTATATTTTTCTTTTGGTTGAATAGTAACTTTAGTCCATTTCATAGGTTTAATAAACAATAAATTCTCAACCTCGTGTCTAATATATTCATAAAGTTTAAAAATATCAAATACATATCTATATATTTTAAATGATTAATGAATTGATTAAACATAAAATTGAATATTATGTCTAATAGATTATTAAACTTTTAATATTACGTCAAATCGATTTGTGAATTTTAAAAATATCAAATACGTTCTATTATATCTCAAATTAACCACTCAAAAACTTACTCAACAGTGGAAAGTTTAGATATTCACTCAATTTTTTTCCCTTGACATGAAAGTTTGAAGAATTTTTTTAATGTAATTATCTCAATAATAATTAGCATAACCTATCTTTCTAAATATGGGAGGTTTGATTTCCCTTCCAATTAGTTGTTGTATGACAGAAAAAAGAACTTTTTAAATAATTAATTTGACACTTTTTCTTATAGAAAAGTTACACAGGAACAACTAGTTTGATATTAAATGCATTGCACATATTGTGTAAAGTTTAAAAAGAGAAATTAAATACAAAGATTAATGATACAACTTTAATTTATGAATATGAGAGTTTTTTTTTTAAGTCGTGAAAAAAATTTATAAAAATTTTATATGTTGGGTGAGGAAAATAATATTTGTTTTTTATTTACTATTATTAATTAAGTTCAAAATGTATTATAAAAGGACATATAAATTAAACATGTGAGAATATATAAACTAAAATATTATTTGTGTTATTCTTTCTAAATTTTTTTGTGATAACCATCTTAGTAAAAAAAAAGTAATTATTTTAAATGTAAAACTATAAAAAAAAAATTTCAAATAAGCAAAATGTCACTATCTATCAGTGATAAATTGTGATAGACATTTATCAATGGACGATGGACCACGATAGACATCTATAGACACTGATAGATATCTATTGCGGTCTATCACTGATAGATAGTTTTGCTATATTTATAAATAGATTGTTCATTTTTTTTTATTTGAAAATAATCCTAAAAAATTCATTTAATTTAAGTTGGTTAGTTGTTTTACGTGAAGTAACCTTTTAATTGTCTGTCGTTATATTTTACTTGTATTTGTTCTAAAAAATCATAAAAGTTGCAAATAGGTATATGTATATCTAAATTCAATATTAACAATTATAAACCATTCTATTCATGCCTATGTTGAATTTTGATGGATCAATAATCTATTCTATTCTTCTTGGACAACAACTTATCTTTATTTTACAATTTTTTATATTATTTATAATTATTTCACATCATAAATTCACTATCCTATGCTGAATCATACGTGGTACACATCTTATGTATTTTTTTTCATCGAAGGTTAATGGAAACCTTTGAAAAAAAAAATATAGAGGTATTTGGATTTTTTTTTTAAAAAAAAGATATACAATTATCAAACGATATTAATATTCTTTGAAAAATATATATAATTTATCGAAGGGTTTTAAAAAACCTTTGAAAGATATATATACTTTTATCGAAGAATATTAGAGACCTTTAAAAGAGATATACATTTATCAAAGGATTTTTAAAATCCTTGAAAAATATATTATCCAAGGTTTCTAGAAAACCTTCTAGAAATATCTAATTTTTTTTTTTTTTTATCAAAGGTTATTAAATGCCTTTGAAGCAAATGTATATTTATTAAAGACTTTACCAACTTTTGAAAAATATATTAGAAATATTACTTTTTTCTAAGGTTATTAAACTTCTCTAAACAAAATATCCTTATACCTTGTCGAAGGTTTTTAAAGAACCTTTGAAAAAAATACTACTATAAAAATTATTAAAAATCTTTTTTAGCAATTATTAACCTTTATCAAAGGTGTTTCTACTTTTGAAAATAATACTTTTATCGAAGGTTATTAAAAGCCTTTGAAAAAAGTGATAATATATTAATTAAATTTTAAAATCAGAAGGATAAAAAGAAAGATGTTAAGTTAAAAATATATGTATTTTGTACATATGTATAAGAAAAAGTTTATATGTATTTTGTACACTCGGAATTTTGGAAGCACAACCACTCTCACCCGTGAAAAGAAACCTTACGAATCTTTCACTGATGCTCTTTCCACCCTTCACTAGCAACTGCGTCACCGCTCGCTTTCTCTCTCAATCTCAGTGCCACATACCTCTATTGATTGACGCAACTTCACCGTTCGTCAGGTCGTGCACCGTTTACTACCAGACTAACAATGGTTGAATTCTCAGCTTCTTTGCTAGTGTAATAGGGCTACCTTCTTTTCCTCTCTCTATCTCTTTCTCGTTCTATACTCACCATTGATGAAGAATTTGATCGAGCTTTCTGCCAAAGTTAAACAGGAAATGTTATCTCCATCCTCATGTTCCTTTCTCCAACATAAGCTTTTCGATCATTTCTGAAATTTAATTGAAAAATTTTGAATTTTTTTTTTTATTTATGAATCATGTTTAAATGATTATTGTAGCATAAAATTTCGTTGGATATAGTGAAGAAATTGATGAAGGAGTTTGAGAGTTTTCCGTATAATGTGCACATGGTTGAACTCCTCTCTCTGGATTTACTATGAATTATCAAGTTTGGTGCCTACCTCGTTGCCACCATCAATTCCTTCGAAATTGTTGTTCAGTCATTTTTCTTCGACATTTTTCTAATCCACGCACCTTTGGTAATGAAGGTCAGTGGTTCGAATTAAGATACATAAGCACGTTTATGGTTGTGATATCGAAAAAATGACTTTCATCACTTCTCAATTATGTAAAATCTGATAGACTTCATAACTATTGGTGCTAGGAGTTATTGCCACTTCAAGATCCATCAGTATGTATAAAAAAAAAAAAAAAAAACAATAGAGTAAAACAAAACCCAATATAGATTGCGAATATATGTATGATTATTTTCTAGACCAACTTATATAATTATCTTGTTTCTTTCCGAAAGAAGAGGCAATTTTTGGTTTAATAAAGATTAGGTTTTGGGGAAGGGATCTTCGGAAAGAGAGTTAAATTCTTTCATAATTTTTGGCTTAAATCTTCTTTTGTGTTAATTAGGATAGCTCTTGATCATCAGATCAACCTTCTTCTCTGTGTCTTTCCCCCACCCACTTTTCATAGATCAAAGCTCATATTTGAATGAGAAGGTGGTCCTTGTTTTCTCTGATTTCAAGCTTGCTTAATAAGATGCTAAGGTACTATAATTTTGAGAAAATATCAAGGGAGGAAGGTGTTCTTGAGCAACTGTAAGATACTAGAATTTTAAAGCTTGTTTTTAACTTCTTTTCGTTAACTTTTATATTCTATTGTTGAAAGTGAAATATTTAATTTGTGTATCTTTTATTTTTCTATGAATTAGGAATAAACATGAATTGAAATGCTCTATTTAGACATCCAACTTCAACAATGGAATTTTTTATGCTTTGGGGGAAGGAAGGGAACAAAATATGAACCAAAATATTGAGAAGAATAGTGCAAAACTTAACATGTTGTAGTATTGAATCTTTGTGGGCAAAGCAAAAAAAGAAAGTGTTTTTGTATTTTGCCATCCATTTTGAACCTAAAAGAACAAGAAACCACTAATCTCCATTGATTTGCATTATATGTCTGTTTCTGGTATCAGAGAAACTCAAATGAAATGCATGTATTATAACAATTTGAAATTCTTTTTAAAGATAAGTATGTGGATTATATTAATGGGGATGGAGAAAAGAATGTCATTTTCCAACATTTTGTTATTAAAAATTTCCTTTTTATCAACAAGTTCTGGTATCAAAACACGGGAGTGGAGAATGAGAAGATGATGTTGCAGTAGATTTTTGGGAAAACCCAAGGGACAAATCGAAAAATAGGAGGATGACTTGTAGCAGGGTTCATCCTACCTTTTTTGGGAAAGAAGAAAAGGTTAATTAGGTTGAACAAATAATTTGGGTCATTTGACCTATTTTAATTCTCTTTTCGATTCATGAGATACAATTTAGTTTATTATGTCTTAGAAATGAGAAAATTGAGTTACAGAACAATGCGAGATTTACACGGAATTTTGAGATTATTGTTGTTTGTTCATTTAGCTTGCTGCAATTTTGGATTATGATTTGATTATGATTTGGTGATGTTTGTTGAAGGATTTACAAATGTTGATAAAAATAATTATATCAAGAGACTTTAAAATCATTGAAAATAGAATTATAAGCCTTTAAATATAATAAAAAAAAATCTTCGAAAAAGAATATTTGGCCATAAATAATCATCGACGAATAATTTGACAATTATACAATTATTTTCGAAGGTCAATAAAATTTTGAAAAGTAATAATTTTCGAAGGTTAGTAAACCTTTGAAATTTTTTTTTACAGGATCTATTTTGATACTTTTCAAAGGTTGAGATAATTTTTAAAATAATATGTATCGAAGGCCTATTAAATGTTTTTTCGAAGGTTCTAACCTTCGAAAATGGTCAACTTTCTTGTAGTGATTATTTCAAATGTAGGTTGAAAATTTAAAATTTCGATCAATAATATGTTTTGCTTAATTAAGGGACCATTTAGATTGACTTAAGAAAAAAAAAGATTTTTTAGAAAACTCATTTTTTATTTAAACGCTTCTGATAAAAACTGATTAAAATATGGTAGAAGAGAAATTTTGAGTGGTTGTCAAACACTCCAATTTATTCCAAAATGACTTATTTTTTAGTTAAACACTTGAAAATGTATTCCAACAACATCTTTTTTTTTTTAATATGCATTTACAAAGATAAAAAAAAATATAACATTTTTAAAAAAAATACAGTTTAATAATATATTAAAATAAAAGATTTCAACTTCCAATCCCAGTGATAAAATACAATCGCTCCAATAGCATAAAAAATAATTTCATAGCAAGATTTTTTTAATTTTACAAAAATAACATAATCCAAATCAAACTTAAGTGCATAATATAATAAAACATAATATAATATAAGTTACACTCTGTTACATGTTAAAAAAAATGAAAAGTTCGATTTACTACATTTTTCTTTTAAAAAAATATCTATTAAATTTAGGGTACTAGTTTTTTTTAGGCAGTTTTCAAATAAAAATAATTAATAAATTTATTTATAAATATAGTAAAATGTCAATATTTTTCAATAATAGACCACGATAGACTATATCTATCAACGAGTGATAGAAGTCTATCATATTATTAGATAAATAATAATATTTTATCATACTTAAAGATATTTTGAACTGTTTTATCCTTTAAAATCATATATAAGTACATAATATTAAAAATATTCCATTTTAATTTTTATCACAATGCATGCAAAGATAGGAATATATTTTTTTATTAATAAAAGGACACATAATCACTTTTGTCAAAAAGAAAAAAAATCAGATATTATAGTGGACACATAATATCACTTTAGCGGCTCTCAACAATGAAGAAGTGGGGTATAAGGGAACTAGATAAAATAATTAATCACAAAGAATATAAAGAAAAAGGCCAATTATGTGATGATTAATGGATTTTAAAGCTTCTATCAACTAATTAGCAAACATTAGAAAAAGGATGATTTTGGTCCCATTTTAACAACTTCTAATGTTTTAGATTTGAACAACCTAAGCCACTTTAGATTTATCATAATTCCTCCTTTACAGCTCATGCTCATATGAAAACGTTTTTAATCACTATCATTTATTTGTATCATAATGATGCTATTAATTTTTTTTCCCAAAGTTTCTATCTATTACTATATTGTGATAGATAATATTTGTTGTTTATTAGTTAATCAAATGATAAGTTTAAATGTAATTGAAATTAAACATTTTGGGAGTTACAAGTTTGTTTATTTTAATGAAAATAATAATATTGTTAAATTCTTAAAACATTGTGTACATGATCTACATTTCAAAATTGTAATTTTTTTTAAAACATAAAAACAGTAGATTTCGATTTTGTTTTTGTTTTCAAATTATAAAGATGATCTTTGAAGTTGTTCAGAAGAAAAGAATCTGATCAAAGACATTAATAACTTTTGGTGTTTTTTTTTCCTAAATTAATAAAATGAAAGTTTGTAAGAGTCATGTTTGGGTGGAAAATAAATTTATTACCATAAAACTAGTTGCTAAATATTAGGTTGTGTTGGGTAGTGTTAGAGAAGAAATGAGAAATGGAAAAGGAAAGGCCAAGGTGGAGGAAGAAGGGATGACTCACCAAGGTAGTTAAAAATTGGTTTACCACTCTCCTATCATAGTGTGCCACTTGTAATATTCTGATTCCTCTTTGTTTCATTACCATTGTAAGAATTAGGACAAACTTGTATAAAGGAAGGGTTGTAGCATTCATTTGTGATTAAGAAAATAATATAGAGAAAAGAAGAAAAACAGAGCAAGGGAAGTCCAAAGGACAAAGATCATTCCCAGCCAAATTCAATCTTCAACTTGGTATCAAAGTCAAAAATAGCCGACGCCACCTTCATCGGAAACAACAACTCCACAGGACCTGTTAAATTCACCACACCGCCGCTCAACCAACTGCTAAATCAACTCACCACCACAAAGCTTGAACGAGGGAACTTCATGCTGTGGAAGACCCTCGCGTTGTCGATCCTCAGGAGCTACAAACTTGAAGGTCACCTCTCCGGTCAGATACCCTGCCCACCAATGTTCATTCCGACCATCTCTGAAGCGACTTCAAGCTCTCAAATGACCAACGATGACAGAGTGAGTTCATCAGAGGAACGATCACTCAACCCACAGTATGAAGCATGGCTTGCAGTCGACCAACTCTTACTGGGATGGTTGTACAATTCGATGGCACCGGATGTGACTGTTCAACTCATGGGATGTGAAACTGCCAAGGAATTGTGGCAGACTATTCAGGAGCTTTTCGAAGTTCAATCAAGAGTAGAAGAAGATTACTTAAGACAATTGTTTTAACAAACAAGAAAAGGAGGCCAAAAGATGAGTGAGTATCTCAAACTGATGAAGCTTCATTCCGACAATCTAGCACAAGCCAGTAGCCCTGTATCGACAAGAACCCTCATCTCACAAGTCCTTCTCGGTCTAGATGAATGATACAACCCAATGGTAGTAGGCATCCAAGGTAAACCAAGTATATCATGGCTAGATATGTAATCTGAGTTACTGTCTTATGAAAAATGATTGGAGCATCAAAACTCTATCAAAATACGTAGTTCTTTTGTACAACAACCCTCTGTCAATGTAGCATTCAGCTGGAATCCAAATGGTGGTAAACTACACTTCAATCCTTTATATAATGGAAGTCGACAGCAGGGAAATAGCTCCAAAGGCAGTGACAATCCATTTAATGGACAAGGAGGTGGTCGTGGTCGAGGAAGAGGCCGCAACAATAATTCAAACAGACCAACATGTCAAGTGTGCAGGAAGTATGGTCACTTAGCCCTGGTGTGTTATTATCGATATGACAAAGAATACTCACAGACGACTGGACAAGGCAGAGGAAACCAAGGGTCAGTCGGCCCCAACAACAACACACTGCCCTGTTCACGGCAGTTCAGCCCTCCAACCCCTTCATGGCCACACCAGAAACAATAACTAATCCAAATTGGTATACAGATAGTGGAGCTACCAATCATGTCACTCCAGACTACAACAATATCAATAATCCAACCAAATATGGAGGTAATGAATTGGTAACTGTAGGTAATGGTGAACAACTATACATATATCACACTGGCCAATCTTGATGGAAGGAATGAATTTTCTTGCATGATGTCTTGTGTGTGCCTAACATAGCCAAGAATCTCATTAGTATATCATTAATATAAAATTAGTACTAATTAATTTATGAATTATAAAATTGTGTTCAATTATTATTTTACAATATCATATAGTTTAATATTATTCTATTATATATTATATTTTCATAAACTTGAAATTATATATATATATTTTTTGGTCTCCATATTTTAAATAATTTCAAGTTTTAATATTATCACTTCACTAAATTTATTACGCCATATTATAACATCATTAACATTATAAAAAAAACTACCGAATGATAAAGATTTTTTCTTAGTTCTAAACAAAAATTCGAACAAAAAGACTCAATTGACGAAAATGAAAAATGTAGAGATGAAAATGGTAGGATTAAATTGGTTGTTATACAATTAATATAAACTTATCATACCAACACCAACAACAAGAATAATATAATAGAAAACCCATCATCTTCCCGCCTTCCTCTCTATTCTCTTGATAATTGTCATATTAAAATCATCATATTCATTTACATAGATAAAAATATACAATATACATCTTGCAGAGTTAAAGAGCCAAAACAAACGCTGCTCGTTGAGAATTTTCCAAGCCAAAAATTAGAAAGGAAAAGAAAAAAATCTATATTTCCATTTTCATGTGGTAATGAAATTGTTGCTAGCAAACAAGGCCTTAGCAGTCATTTCTCTTTCAAATCTCCAAATATAATTCAACCCCACAAGCAATTCTGTAATGGCAGCTTCTGTCTTGTCTTTGTTAGCAAAATAAAGCGTTTGCAAAAGCATTACATTAGTCTTTAGCGCCAAGTAATTTTGCTGCTCAAAGCTTCTTTCACTTTGCCATTTTATCATGTTTTGTGCCAATGGCGACATCCATCCCAATATTCTTTCCATTGCTTCCCTCCATTCTCCCGCCAACGACGGATCGCTCGCGGTGAACCCGACCCCTCTCAACCGTGCTCTCAGCGACGATCGGATGCTATTCGGTAGCATCGAGTAAAGATCATCTCTTGCGTCGACACCCACAAGTTGCGGCGATTTGATCATTTTATCCATGACTATGATCAAGTTGGCATAATGCAAGGCCAACCCCGCCGCTCCTAGAGTGGTCGGGGGCGGCTTTAAAAGTTTTGAATTCGATTCGAAGAAGGCATTTTTAGTGATGGGATCAGAATCCTTGGCGTTGTCGTTCAAGTTCTTGAGCGGGTGAACGGCGGCGGAGGCAGAGAGGCTACGGGGGAGAGAAGATGGGAATTGAGATGCTAAACCAAAAACAAGTTTAATTCTTGCTAATGTTGTGAAAATTGACCTTGCTAGAATTGACATTACTGTGTCGAATGTTCTGTTCCAGAGGGATTTTTCTTTTAGATACTTTACTTCTTGTCTTTGCCATAAGATCTTCTGTTGGAGATCCAAGATCTTTTGCTCTTTCAAAGAAATCTGGTTCTGATCTTGTTGACATGACTGTAAACTTGCTACTGCTTTTCTTAACCCAGTTTCCATTATTGAAAGCTCATCCATTTCTCTATGAAGAGTCGATGTCACTGTAACTAATCTCTCAATTCTCTTGTTCCTACACTCCATTTCTTTCTCGCTCAATATCTGTAAACCAAAATGTAACACCCATCAATATAATGCAAAAAGTATTGATAATTTGCCCTTTTTTTGAGTAAAACATTTGTGAACAACCTACGCTGCTGCACCTAATTATTGTCTAAAGAAACAGAGCGGATTATGGAAAGCTGTTGAGTTAAGTGGTGATTTAGAACGTACCCAATTGTGAAGATCGCGACCGGAGTCGGCAAAGTCATTGAACAAGCGATGGAAGGATCGAAGATCGGGATGGTCACATTTGATGCACAAACGGGAGACAGAGTTAGCAAGGAGTCGAAGATTTTCAGTGATTTCAGCGCAAGCGAGGGCAAGGAGAAAATCGTCATCATTAGAGACGATTTTATGGACTCCTTCAAGAGAAATAGATTCATTTCGAAGACGAATAATGTTGTCATCGGAGAGAGAGTTCCATAGATGCAAAAGCTTGGACATAAGGCCAGCAATTTCAAAGGCCAAAACGCCGACGTTTGGGGATTTCTTAGACGACGTGGGTTTGAAATTGACGGTAGTGGAAGAAGTTCGAACCACGTCGAATTTGTTGGAGACGGCGTTCTTGACCTTAATCAGCCAAGTTTCGAGAGCCATGATTTTGGAGGAAGAAATAATTGAAGAGTTGAATTGAGGAGAAAGATAAAGAAAGAAGAGGGAATTTAAAAGCTCGTGGGATGTTTTGAGAGCTACCACTAACAATGCCAATGCCATCTTTATTTATTACTAATAACAAAAGAAAAAGGGGAACACACACAGTTGGAAACCGGATCATTTTATTTATTTTTTTATTTAAATTAATATAATAATAAATTGTTTTCAAATTGTTCATGATTTCGATTGGATTGAAGGTATTATTAATTAGTACAAATAAAATAGACAAAAACTTTATGGAATTTCCCATTCGCAAAGCTTCCATACTTTTGAATTATTAAACTAAATTTAATTGAGATAGGAGAATTCTTTTTAAGGTAATTACATTTTTGTAGAATTTTAGGAATAATAATTAAGTATATAATAACATTTTAAAATAATTATAGATGTAACAAAATTAATAAACTCTGATAAATTCATATTAGTGATATAGTTTATCACTTATATGTCTCTATTAGTGATAAAGTTTATCATTGGTTGACTTCCAAAGTAAAATCTTATATCATTGGTCTACTAATGATATGATTTATTTTATTACATCTATAAGTTCTTTTGCATTGTACTTTATCTGCAATTACTTTGAATCTGATTGTTATTTGCAACTACTTTTTTTTTAATGAAAAATTATTTAGGTAAATCTCAATCGCACTTATCTTTGTGCATCTCTTCAAATATTTCAATCATAATTTGCCATATGATAATATTTTCTTCTTTTTAAAAATATTTTATTTTTTTTAAGAATATGCACTATGAGTTGTATAACATACTTCTTGACCCTCAGGTTCAGCTTAGGGCTCGGCTTGGAGGGATCGATCAACCTTGATCTAGTGTTCAGGCATGAAACCAACACGGTTTCCTTTTATTGCTTGATCCTCAATCTCTGTTAGGGTTGACAAAATTTGTCATGGGTCGGGTCCTTGTAAGAAATCCTCGGTTTGATCGAGGATAGGATCAAACTGGGGACCTCTTTAGGGTCGTCGAATTGGGGACGAGGTGGGCATGGGGTGGGTATTCCCGCCCCGTCCCCGACTCCAATCCTGCTCCAATTACATTTTTAAATATGTTTTTCTATATATATAACTTTTTACATTTAACCTAGTTCTAAATTTAGCCTAATTTAAGCCCAATTAAAATGTCTAAGCCCAAACCAAAAGGAATTTTGGGATTTTTTTTTTTTTTAAAAAAAAGGTCTCTGTACGGAAACAAAAGGGGAAACAGGGAATGACTCCCCTTAAGGACCCATTTTTCCAACGGGGAATCTCCACCCTATCTCCGCCTTCAAATGGCGAGGTCGGAAGCGAGAATGGGGATAAACTCCCCCATCGAGGACGGGGACGGGACGAGGAATCCCCTCCTCTGTTTCGTCTCGACCCCATTGTTAACCATAATCTCTACCACTTCGAACTTGGTAGTTTTACAATCATGTCTTAATTTTACATTATTGTAATACCTGATCAAATTAAAATTTAAAACAACTATTATAAACAAAGATCTTTTAATTCTCGAAGTTGATGATTCAAATTTAAATCAGATGAGTTATGCTTACGTGGATCGTGAATAATGGTGGAATTATTAAATCAAAATACAAGTAGATAATGAAAAAAAAACCGTTTAAATTATATATATTAAAATTTTGTAGTCATAATTAGAAAATAGCGGTAAAATGTAGGGAGGGAGAGTGAGAGAAATTAGAGTCACATGGTAGCGCGTGTAGAATTTATAAATAAAGGCTACTTTGTCATGTAGTGGATTCAACCCAACACACGCTTGGGATGAGCGTGGGGGGAACAATAATATCACTACTCTTTTTTTTCCTTTTCCCTTTTCTTTTATCTGTCTTTTTTTTTTTTTTTTTTTTTTACTATTTTTATTTTTTATCGGGATATGTTTTATCAATTTTTTTATTTATCATTAAAATAAGAAATAATAGTTATCTCCAAGTCGGCAAGATGAACTTTTCTTGCAGATGCTGTTTCACTGTAAAATGAAAGCAAGGGCCGTGTCATTATTGGTTTGGCTTCTTCCTTTTTGTTAATTTTCATGTGTCACCCATTTTAATTATGGTTTATCTCTTTAACCTCTTTTTAAATCAATTATTAGTTCTTTTTCCCCAAATTATTACCTTCCATACATTTATGCATATTATTCTTTGAATTATTAATTAATCAAAAAAAAATTATTCAAATAAATGTGGTAAAGGAAATTTCTTTTTGTCTATTTGCTTCACATAGTATTTGTAATTGATCCAACACCATACAACATATGTTGCAACCGTTCAGACAAAGAGATTCTTCTAAAACATGCGTCTACTCTCCCATATATATATGATGTTTATCTTGAAACATCTTAACTTGTACATAACATGTCATGACAACTAACAATAACTTATGATTTGATAGATTAATTAATGGACTTTCATTTTTAAATTAATTGACTATAGAAATAGTAGTTCATGTATTTTTTATGTGGATCTTACCTATAACTTTTTTAATCTTCGACTTCAAAACAAGTAGTCTATATCAATTACCACTAAGTTATATTCATTTTAATACAGTTTCATATAATCATCACAAAGGAAAAATTTGACGGACATTATAGGGATGGAAAAAGAATCCATTCTCTTCTGGGGGTAAGGAAGTAGTTATTAAGAGTGTGACATAGGAGTGTTCGTGGGTTGGATTGGGTTGGGTTGAAGAACTTTTTAGATCCAGCCCAATTGTTCAGGTTGTAAATTTCTTCAACCAAAATAACCCTTATTAAAAAGTGAACCCAACCCAACCCAACCATGAAACATTTGGGTTAGGTTGGTTCGGGTTATTCGGGTCATTAATTTAATTTTTTTTATATAAAAGAAAGTAAAATGTCAATACGTAAAAACTCGATTTAACTATTTTCATATATGAATTAAGATTAACAACTCAATTTCAATTTATATAATGCATAACCTTTTTTCAAAGTGCAAAAAAAAAAAAAAAAAAATTAAGTGTTGTTGAAGAATAAATTATTCAAAAAACTAATAAAATTAAATAAAACTAAAATAAATATATGTATATCTAATTGTACATAAACAAAAAAAATACATTTTAAAGTTAATAATAAGTTTGGGTTGGTTTGGGTTATTTTAGGTGACCCATGAACCAACCCAACCTATAAAATTTTCATTTATTTTAACCCAACCCAATCCAAAAGAGTTCATAACCCAATCCAAACCGAACGGGTTGGATTAGGTTGATCGATTTTTTCGGGTCATCGGATTTTTTGAATACCCCTAGTGTGACACATGCAATTCCAACATATATTATAAGATCTTATGAAAATGTTTGGGAGATTTGGTGGGGGTCGGATGGGGAAAAGCGGAAGATTCACTTGGGCTTCATGAGAGAAGTTGTGTGTGTTAAGAGAGCAAATGGGGTTTTAACTTTAGAGATTTGATCTAATTCAGCCAAGCCTTACTTGCTAAACTTGCTTGGTGGGTGATTCAGGATTCTACTGGTTGATGGGGTGAGGCAAAGGTGCGAAGGCTCTTTCTGATGGAATGTGAGGATATTTTGAATATTCCCCTAAGAGGCTATCGGTGACCTGACTAATGGATTTGGCATTTTGATACAGAAGGTGGCTTTAAAAATGGATATCATATGGCTTTTTAGAGTACGTAGTAATAAATGAGTGCAACGTTTACTGAAGAAAATAACAAATTTTTCCATTCGCTTTTCTGCATTTTCTTCTTCAGCTTCAGGTTCCACTATTTGGTGGTTAATCGTGTATTTTCTCTTTCATGGTTGTTATGTTGGACCATTGATACTTTTCCATATGGCATTTTATATGTTAATAAATAGCGCTACACGACGAGCCATACCTATCGTGGAAGGCCGATCGTCTTAATCCATTTCCTTTATCATTTATTCTTTCTACCTATCGTATAGCAAATTACTTCTATCGTCTACATCCCATCGTGTACTCTCCATCGTGTACACTTCCAACCCAATCGTCTACATCCTATCGTGTACTCTCCATCACCTACATGCTCAACCCAATCGTGCAGTCTCCTAACCCATCGTCTACACTCTCACCTCTATCGTGTAGACGCTTGCTTTATCGTTTAACTTTTTCCTAACGATCGTTTAGATATTTGACAATGATCGTCTAGACTTTTCTCAACGATCGTTTAGCCTTTACCTCTCAACGATTGTTTAGTCTTTGACAACAATCGTTTAGCCTTCCCTTCTTTCTATCTCTTACATGGTATCAGTGCTCTAAAGCATCTTGCCCTTCTTCATGGCGTCGAGCTCGGGAACATCTGAAGAAAACTCTACCCTACCAGTGACATCAAACCCAGGTATTCATTAAACTATTCTACCTCCGACCACCATATCTATATCTTCTCCGTCGTTTACACCACTTGCTACTCAGCGTGCCCCTCCCCCTGCTCGAAATCCATTCTACCCTTCGCAATATGGCCCTCCACCACCAACCCTTCACCCTCACTATGCCAGTGTTCCCAACCATCATTCTTTTCAAAATTCGATATCGATTAATCCCTTCCCCACTCTCCCATCCCCACAATTCCCCGTCGCAAACTTCCCTCATATGTCTCAATCCCTCACTGTCAAGCTAAATGATTCAAACAACCTTTTCTGGAAGAATCGGCTTCTTAACCTTATCATGGACTATAGCCTTGAAAGCTTCATTGACGGTACCTATCCTCAACTACCAAAATACCTCGACCCTCAGCAAACTCAACTCAATCCTCATTTCTCTTATTGGCAGAAGTGTAATCGCACGATTATGAGCTGGTTTTACTCCTCTCTCAACGAAGATAAAATGGGAGAAATCATCGGATACGAATCCACACTGGAAATCTGGGAAGCATTCCGAACAGTCTATGAATCCTCTTCCACAGCCCGGATAATGGGTTTGCGCTTTCAGCTTCAAAAGATATGAAAGGATGGCATCAACATCTCTTAATACCTTGCTAAGATCAAAGACATTGCCGATAAATTTGCAGCTATCGGAGAACCACTGTCATACCGTGATCATCTTGCATACATTCTTAAAGGCCTCGACAATGAATACAATCCATTCGTGACCTCCATTTAGAACAGAATTGATCGCCCATCTATTGCCGATGTCCACAGCCTCCTCGTCGCATATGACTGTCGGTTAGAATCCCAATTTGCTATGGACCAACTCCAACAAATACAAGGCAATGTCGCCCATCTCTCACTACAACCTCGACGTCTTCAATGGCCGCAAACTACCAGGTCATATTTCCGACCTTCTCCATCTCTTCCAGGTATTCTTCCTAACCCTCATTTCTCTGCTGTGATTGCCACAAATTATACATCTCATATACCACCCATCCGAGCTCAACGACCAACCACCCATCAACCATCATAATTCTCCAATCGGCCACAATGTCAAATCTGCAACAAGTTTGGTCATACAGCATTATCATGCTATAATATCGACAATCTAAAATACAGAACCATTCAACATCCTCAAGCTCATTTTGCTCAAGCAACACCAACCCCAACTCAACCGCTATCCTATATTGCTACTCCCCCTACTCCAACAACAGATCATCCTGATGAAGGCTGGTATATGGATTCCAGAGCTACTCATCACATGACCCTTGACCTGTTTAACATCCAACAACCTGTCCCTTATTATGATGGTGAACACGTTGTCATAGGAAACGTTAAATCCCTTCCCATCTCTCACACTGGTTCCTCTTCCTTTTTCTCATCTACATCGCATACTCCGATTTACCTTCACTCTGTTCTTCACACACCTTCAATATCTCGAAATCTAATTAGCATCGGTCGTTTATTTTATGATAATAATGCTTATGTTGAGTTTTTCCATGAATCTTTTGTTGTGAAGGACCTTCAAACCAAAAGTCCACTCCTCCGGGGCACACTTGATCGTGGCCTATATAAGCCCTCTGTCAATCCATCTGCTACACGATCATCAATTCCTTATCTCATCAAACTGCCTTCATCTCAGTACTCATAGACTTCTCTTTGTGGCACCGTCGCTTAGGACACCCCTCCCCTCTAGTAGTTCATTCTGTTTTGTTCAAATGCAAACTGAAGTACAAAAATAATTCTGATGTATCAGTTTGTGAACATTGTCAAATGGCCAAGAGCCATCGTTTACCTTTTCAATCTTCTAATTCTCGTCCACCCTCTCCCTTTGATATAGTATATGTTGATGTATGGGGTCTTTCCTCAATCAATTCAGTAAATGAAGATAGATATTTCTTACTTTTTATCGATGCTTTCTCTCATTTTACTTGGATCTATACAATGAAAGCAAAATATGAAGTTCTACCCTGTTTTCTTAAGTTTCAAGCTATGTTTTCAAATCAGTTTTCCATCACTATTAAATCAATCCAAATTGATGAAGGAGGGGAGTTCAAAGCTCTCTCACCTATACTAGACAAACTTGGCATAATTCATTGTGTATCTTCTCCTTACACACTCCAACAAAATGATACTGTCGAACGAAAGAACAGGCATGTTGTTGAAGTTGGTCTAGCAATGCTTGCCCATTCCTCTGTTCCACATAGCTTCTGACCCTTTGCTTTCCACACTGCCATCTACCTTATCAATCGACTACCTACACCTTTCTTTGCAAACAAGTCTCCCTATGAAACCTTATACTCTAAACTTCCTGATTACCAACTTCTTAAAGTCTTCGGCTGCACCTGTTTCCCATTCCTTCGGCCGTTCAATGACAATAAACTCCAATATAGGTCTCATCCGTGCGTATTCTTAGGCTACTCTTCCTTGCATAAAGGATATCTTTGTCTTCATCGCACAACCGATCGAATTTATGTCTCTAGGCATGTCATCTTCAATGAAATTGCTTTCCCTTTCCTTAATAACTCTCCATCAATCTCTTCTCCTTCACATTCTTCCTCTCAAGTCCTTTCCATTCCCATTCAAATCAGTCTTTCTCCCTTACATCAGATCACTGTCAATTTTGAAGGCAACTATGTTCATCACCATTATTTCCCCCACCTACCTCCTTCTATACCATCTCCATCCTCCCAACCCACACCTGCATCTACACCACTCAACCAACCCATTCCACATCTTTTGCAATCACCTGAACCATCAACCGATCCACCAGCTCCCATTATTTCCTCTCCCTCACCACCACCCACCTCTGCTCTCCTAACTCCCCCTACTTCCCCACACCCCAACTTTCTTATCACCTCAGAACCAACACCATTCCTACCCCTCACAACCAATAACCACCCCATGCTTACACGGTTAAAGATGGGCATTTTTAAACCAAAGGCCTGGCTGTCCGAGGTTACTGACTTGGATAAAATAGAACCACGATCCTACAAGGAAGCTCTCCTTCATCCAAGCTGGAAACAAGCAATGCTTGAGGAATATGAAGCCCTCATCAGAAATAATACATGGTCTCTCACAGCTCTGCCCCAGGATCGCAAGATAATTGGCAGCAAATGGGTGTTCAGACTCAAACAAACTCCATCTGGTGAGATTGCTCGTTACAAGGCTCATTTGGTTGCTCAAGGCTTTAACCAAGACTATGGCATCGATTACTTTGAGAACTTCAGTCCAGTTGTCAAGCCTATTACCATTCGACTTGTTCTGTCAATTGCTCTATCTCAAAACTGGATCATTCGGCAACTTGACGTACACAATGCCTTCCTCAATGGCGATCTATCTGAGGAAGTATACATCAAGCAACCACCTGGTTTCATAAGTGATCAACACCCTGATCATGTGTTACTTCTGCATAAGGCACTGTATGGCCTCAAGCAAAGTCCTCGCGCATGGTTCTCCAAGCCCAGTACCTATCTAATATAATGGGGCTTCTCCAATGTCAAGTCTGATACAACTATATTCATTTTCTGCAACTCGCATACTTTAATTATCTTTCTTATCTATGTTGATGACATTATTGTAACTAGCAATAGCCCTGCAACTATTTATCATTTCATTACTTGTTTAAACACTTAGTTTGCACTTAAAGATCTCGGTGATCTATCTTTTTTCTTTGGCATTCAGGTGCTTTGCTCATTAGATCACTTACATTTGTCTCAGTCCAAGTACATTCATAGTCTTCTTGAACGTGCACAACTCACTGGTTGCAAGCCAATTCACTCTTCAATGGCTGTTGACACCTCACTGTCCCTCACCGATGGACAATTACTAGACAACCCCTCTGAATACAGAAGTCTAGTTGGTGCTCTCCAATATTGTACGCTGACCAGACCAGACATTAGCTTCAGTGTCAATAAGCTCTGTCAGTTCATGCACACCCCAACCACTTCACATCTTCAAGCAGCAAAACGCCTCCTTCGGTACCTCAAAGGCACGGCCAATCATGGTATTCTTCTAACCAAGTCCTCTGTTTTGGCCTTAACTTGCTACACAGATGCCGATTGGGCCAACTGCCCGGATGACAGACGAAGCACGAGTGGATTCTGTGTCTTTCTTGGTTCCAGCTTTATTTCATGGAGCTCATCTAAGCAAAAGGTCGTCTCTCGACCCAGTGCCGAATCAGAATATCGTGGTCTGTCCAATGTTGCCGCTGAGGTATTATGGATCCAATCAGTTCTCACTGAAATTGGTGTCAATCGCATCTCCACCCCTCTGCTACTCTGTGACAATCTCAACGCCACCTACATGGCCACCAATCCTGTGCTTCACAACTAGACAAAACATCTTGAGATTGATCTTCACTTCCTCAGAGAAAAGTTTGCCTCCAAACAGCTTTCAGTTAGATTCCTCCCCTCTGAGGATCAGTTCGCCGACATCATGACAAAAGCCTTACCGAGTCCTCGCTTTCTCAGTTTGAAGACCAAGCTTATAGTCGCAGCAGCTCCTCGTTTGCTTGCGGAGGGATGATAAATGAGTGCAACATTTACTGAAGAAAATAACAAATTTTTCCATTCGCTTTTCTGCATTTTCTTCTTCAACTTCAGGTTCCACTATTTGGTGGTTAATTGTGTATTTTCTCTTTCATGGTTGTTATGTTGGACCATTGATACTTTGCCATGTGACATTTTATATGTTAATAAATAGCGCTACACGACGAGCCATACCTATCGTGGAAGGCCGATTGTCTTAATCCATTACCTCTATCGTTTATTCTCTTTACCTATCGTATAGCAAATTACTCTATCGTCTACATCCTATCGTGTACTGTCCATCGTGTACACTTCTAACTCAATCGTCTACATCCTATCATGTACTCTCCATCGCCTACACGCTCAACCCAATCGTGCAGTCTCCTAACCCATCGTCTACACTCTTACCTCTATCGTGTAAACGCTTGCCCTATCGTTTAACTTTTTTCCAACGATCGTTTAGATATTTGACAACGATCGTCTAGACTTTTCTCAACGATCTTTTAGTCTTTACCTCTCAACGATCGTTTAGCCTTCCCTTCTTCCTATCTCTTACACGTAGGATGTCAAGGCCGTCTTCCAGCTATTATGGGTGGTTGGGTTGATGGAAGAATGTGTGGAGTGCTAAGATCCCTGCCAAGATTAGACATTTTGTTTGGAGAGCATTGCATAACTTTATTCCATCATGTTGAAATCCTAAATCACTCAATAGAGGCTCTTCTAGAGGTAAGGGCTCACGTCTATCTACGTCTTTTGATATGGTGTGCTTTCACGATGTGAGAAGGGAGTGAAACCGCACGACACATGGGCTAGCTCGTCGCGGCTTCTCTGAAGTTTCACATTCTTGGTCTTCTAGCTTCCCTGAATGGTTAGTTGATAGCTATCGTCGTAATGTAATGAAGTTTCTTCCTCTGTTGTTGAGTCGCAGCTAATGTGTGTGTTCATTTTCTTTTTCTTAAAAAAGTATGATTTCTTACAACTATATAATACTATAGTTTGTCCTCTTAACATGGATTGGGTTCTTGTTAGTTTAAGACTATGCAAGACTGGTTAAGTCTCTTTATGTACTAATTGAGTTATGTTCATATTGACATGAATGAAGGATCTTTTCGAAGCTCCTTAGACTATATCATGTTTTTTCTTATCAAACAAATTTATGACAACCACGGTAGTATCTCTTATATTTGGCATTACCCCAAATATACTATAACTAGAATATTAAAGATGATTGAATACACACAACAAAAGTGTTATTAAAAAACAATTATATATTCATTAATTTGTATCTTCATCTTTCTTAAAGTAATATTTGAATTCATGGTCAAATTTTTAAAACAAAATACATTTTCAAAAATTACTTTTCAATTTTTGGTATGAATTTTGAAAAAAAAAAACATTTGAAAATAGAAAACAAAGCAAAGAAACTTGAATTAAAGTAGTGTTTATGGACTCAATTTTCAAAAAGCAAAAAAAAAAAAAAAAACTCAAAGAATTATCATCAAACAATACCTTAGAAGCAAAAATAATTCTTCAACAAAAAAAAGTGAGAGAATTCAAACATTTGACTTTTCCCTCACTAACATCCATCTTTATTAGTTGAACTATACACTCAAACTGGCATCCAATAAAGACTTGAATTGGAGATATTTTAGTTTAGTACTAGAGAATAGACAGTGGATGTGATAATTAATAATTTAAAATGAAGATATGAGAATGTGAAGAGAGTATATGGTATAGTACTACGGCAAGTTTACGCTTAGTCTCTTTGGATTATTGAGTAATGCAAGAAAAAGATAGAATAAAGAAATGGGCAGCACCATCATGTTGCTAATTATTCATTCATATAGTCACATGGGTTAGTGGAAAATAATTTTTTTTTTCAAAATATTGAATTACTAAAAAAAAAAATTGACCTCACAAGCAAGGCACAAACAAATCACAACCGAATAAAAAATAAAAAAGCATACATGTAACTCACAAAAAAAAATGTCATGAAAAAGAATCCTCTTGAATCTTCTTAATTGGGATTCCAAACCGGCTTTCAAAAAAAAAAATTGGAACTCCAAACCATTTAAAACAACGAAGAAAAATCTCAAACCGAAAAACCTGACTAATACTTTTGGACTTGATGGTTTGAAAGTATTTTATACATATTTTTAGTTTGTAGTCATAGAAATTTTGCCAACATGAGCCCTCGTTTATTTTCATCATCATAATCATCATCTCATTTAGGGTATGTTTGGAATACCTTTTTAAATATTTAATTTAAAAAAAAAGTCGTTTTATAAAAAAAATGGAGTATTTAGCAAACACTTAAAATAACTTTCCAAATATATTTTAGTCTGATTTTACCAAAAATATTTATATTTTAATAAAAATATTTTTTTATAAAAAAGACATTTATTTTTTTTTCACAGTGGTTGAGCTTTTGGCTATCAATGGAACAACAGTGGAAGATATGCTTGTTGAGTTGTCGGTAAATGATTAGGCAAAACCTCCTTCAACTTCTCTCCTTATATCTCTCTTTGCCCTTTGCGTAAAAGTGCCCTTTTTCTCTCTCTACCCTTCATGTTTTTCTCTCTCTTACCCCTAATTTTCTTTTATAAAAAAACTACTTATTTTGGTGCATCTCAAAAATTGTCTAATAAAATAATGTTATGTGGTATTTTTATTTTGTAATTCTTTTTTATTTGATTAATAAATGAAAAGCTAAGAAGTACAGACACAGATATGGATACATGATACGGATACGATGCAGGGATACATTAATTTCTAAAAAACTAAGATACGTATACGTTGAACATAGGTGTATATATATATATATATATAATGATTAATTAATTGCTATAATACTTATTTTAAGTTAGATTAAAATAGATTTAAAAAGAGAGTGAAAACTTGAAAACAAAAATCCAGTGACGTCGAGTGATTGTTGAGCGACTAGAGTAGACGGTAGGAAAGAAGTAGAAGATGAAGATTGAAGAATGAAATTGAGAATGAAGGGGGTGTGAATCATGATTTCCAGTAGTGAGAGAGAATGGAAAAATGAAGATTTAATTACATTTGAGGGTTTTTTAAATTTTTTTTTTATGTTTTTATCATTTTTAATTTATTTTGTTTTGGATTGCTCAATTTAAGTAGACTTTTATGTTTTGAAGTGATTTTAAAACAGTTGAAATCACTTTTATCATTTTCAAAATCATCGTGAAACATGTTTAATCCTTCAAAACTAATTTTGATGATTTGAAATTTGCATTTAGAAGTGTAAATTTTAAAACTAAATTAATTTTGAGCAATTAAAAATGTGTTTTCGAGTGATTAAAATCACTCCTAAATATGCACTAAAATAAAATGGGTTGGGGGTTGGGCTTTTTAAGTGGTTGGGCTCAAATTTGAAAAGAAAAAAAAATGACTCACGTATTTAGAAGCAGATATCTGAAAATTAAAAAAAAAAAAAAAAATCAGATACTTTAAATCACGTATCAAACATGTATTTATCATGTATTTGGACGTATCTGTATCGTATCCGTATCCATATCTGATATTGATTCTTATTTGTGCTTTCCCAGATGGAAAATATAAAGGAGGTTGCACCTAACCATTGCTATTTTTTTTAAAATAAAAAATTGACTATTCAATTTGCTTTCTTTCTTTTTTCTTACACATATTTTCTTTATTGTTCAATATATAAAATGAGTGCTAAAAAGCAAAGGGTGGAAACTTAGAGTAGTGGTTGAGGAAGAGACAGAAAGATGTTGTATATAGATATATTATTAGAATGATGATTTTATTATTTGAATTTTGATGATGGAGATAAAAAGTGAGTGATCAACTGTGGGAAAAAAAGGTTAATTTTTTTCAGTTAAATTTTATCATTTTTCATCCTTTTGCACGTATAATTAAAAGAGGAGTGATTTTGGTATGATTAAAATTATTTTTCTTTTAAATATTGATATTTGACGAATGGTAAAAGAAAATTTTTTACAGATAGAAAACATTTCAAACTATTTACAAAAATAACAAAAAAAAAATAATAGACACTGATAGACTTCTATCAATCTCTATAAGTCTCCATCAAATAAAATTAAAATTTTCTATGTTTGAAAATCTCCATGTTAAAATTGATTTTTCAATAATTAGTTGATGAGGCAACTCTTGGTGGGGAATAATCACTCCAAAAAATTACTTTTCATATCATTTATTTATGGAAATACTAAAATATTTTTCCTTATATTTAAGAATATTTTTTGCCCTTTTGAGTTAAAAAATTTCTCATATAAAAAATACCAATTTTAATAAAATTTGATTACTCTAAAAGTGACTTTTGAAATCAAACATAATTATTTCAAAATCACTTTTCAAAATTTGGAACCAAACATCATTTTGATTGTTTGAAAATAAATTTTACAAAACTAATTATATCTAAATCTCTTTTTCTAAAATCAGTAATTCAATCATCACTCTCAAACGTGCACTAAATAAAAGAAATTCAAAATCCTAACTTAGATCTAAATTGATTCTCTTATAAACATTTAAGGTTTAAATGGATACAATTATTAGTTTAAGATTTTAATTGATACAACTCCAATGTTTAAAAATATAAATAGATTTTTTTCATATGAATGTTGTATATACGATAATGTATAGCATATTAAGTTTAATAATATGATAAAAAAAAAAAATGATCAAGTTAGATTTTTTAATAAGTAAAATCTTTTTGACAATTAGAAATGGGAAAAAATCTTATTGGGAAGCCATCCTCCACAACCAAGAAGAAAGTGCACATGCAAGAAGAGATGAATGTGAAGCCATCCTCTAGAAATTATTGCTTAGAAGAATTGTGGGCAAAGGAAGGCCTCCCCATGCCTTTGCCCATGTGTTTCAATTGTGAAAACCCTACAAACTTGGAAGGTGGGTCAAATTGGCCACTTGTCATTTTATGATTGGCTCATTATTATTCAATTGCAATTTAATCTCAAATGGGATCATTTTAATTATTAAACACACTTTGTTTTAAGCAATCTCTTGAAATTCTAAGTATGGGAGATTTTGTGTTCCTTATTGGTTCATTTGATGTTTAGTTAATTCGTGGAGGTGTGTATTATTGACTTGTATTACAAATTGCTAAGCTCTTGGACTTTGGTTAGATTACATTTTATAACATCTGAGGCTAAAATATGGTTTTTGACTTGTCTTTTTGTACAAATTCAATGTACAAATTAGATATATTTCAACCCCTTTTTTAAAATAAAATTGTATGGGAATATATACTTTCTTTAGAATCATAGTGCATCAACCGACTTCTAATGTTTAAGATCTTTTTTGGAGTGTTACATTTTAAATAAAAAGAAAAAAAATTTGAACCTATTATCTATGATGAAAGCGCTTAGTGCATGCAAATTCATGCACAGTTGGTAAATAAATTTGATTGTGGTTTTGCTATTTTAAGCACAACTCAATCATTTACTCTTAATATTGATGAACTTCGAGAAAAAAAAAAAGCTTTGATGATGTTTTCAAATGAGAAAAAAATTAAAAATAAAATTTCTAATTAACTCGTGAAAAATATTTGGGTTCATCTTAGGTTGCACCCATCTTTGTCCAGTCCTTTCAATAGTCCAATTACAATTTGCCACGTGACAATTTATTTTACGTGATAATTAGATGAAGTTGTAGGAATATGGGGTGAAGCTTGAATTACATCCAAGTATTACTTTTAATTTGTCATGCACTCTACTACTTTTAGGATAAAGATTAGAGAATGAGATGTGGAACTTTAAGGGAGTGTTTGGCTCTCCAACTTTAATAACTAACTTTAATAGTGTATGTTATTGAAGTTTGCACATTTATCGAAGAATTTCATCTTCTCATCTTTTTTTTTATTTTGTACATTTATCAACTTTGCATCTCAAACACAAACTTTCTCGCTCCAATATATTAACTCCAGATTTTATAACTCAACTTAACTCAATTCAACGCCTAAAATCCTCTCTAAAAATAAATGTAAAAAATTAATAGTGGCCACATATCAAAGAAATTTGTATGTTGTAGACATGTCTAATAAGATTAGTTAGCTAGCTCATATATTAGTTATGTAAAGGGATAGAACAGTCACCCACAGAAACGAGAAAACAACTCATAGAAAATGGTTTATGTTTCTCACTTCGTATAGATAATTATTACTAAAAAAACACGATATACAAATAAGGTTTAGGCCTTTCTTCATTTCATTCGTGATCTATATCTCTCGGAGTCGGATTAATTGGAGAAACTTAATTGGGTAAAAGGGGTTGTTATCAAACTATTAAGGAAAATGAGAGTTTTTTTTGTCTTTATTTGAATGTGTCTTTTGAAGAGACACATTCAACATTATTTATTCTTTTTTTATCCGGTCGCCTTACATTATTTTATTCTTTTTTTGACTGATCACCTTAAAAAGAGACACGTTCAAATAATTAAATAAAAAAATAAAAGTTGGAATGTCAAACTGGTTTGAATGTGTTTGTTCAAAAGACACATTCAGAGCGCGTCGGACCATCTCATTGACTGTGATAAATTTTTTTTAATTTCGTCATTTTCCACTTCACTCTC
Organism: Benincasa hispida; assembly: GCF_027475165.1. Lineage (NCBI taxonomy): Eukaryota > Viridiplantae > Streptophyta > Magnoliopsida > Cucurbitales > Cucurbitaceae > Benincasa > Benincasa hispida. Next base: position 28,409,837 of record NC_143478.1, read on the forward strand.
CCCCTTAAATTTTACTCGTTTTCCTTCTCAATTCCTTCACCTTCTTCCTTTATTTTCTCCCAAACATCCGAGAAGCATTTTTTTTATTCATATTTTCTCCCCAAACAGCCATCATTTTAACATATTTTTCATATTCCTCTCCCAAATTTGACGATCATCTCAATTTTTACCATCTTCCCACCTGTTCATATTATTATTTTATTTTAGTGCAAATTTTTTTGGTAAGTTGATATATTTTTGTTATTTAATAAAAATTTAAGTTTCTCATAACCTTGTACTGATTTTTTTATTATTATTTTGTTTACGGTAGATATTATTTTAGAAATAAATTCTATAAACGATCATTTAAAGATTTTTTTTTTGGTAAGGTGCAATATTTTTATTTTAGTAAGTTGATATATTTTTGTTATTTGATAGAGAATTAAGTTTCTCATAATTTTGTATTGAAACTTTTTTTTTTTTTTACAGTGGATATTATTTCGCAGAAAAATTATATAATCGATCATTCAAAGGTTATGTATATAGTTACTTACTTTTATTTGAAATAATGTATTGAATATTGAATGTTCGAATGTTATTGTCGTTATTATTATTGTTGTTGTTGTTATTTTTACAATTTAGTCATTGGTTTATTTTGTCATTATCATTATTATTATGTCTATATAAGAGAATATTTATAATTGATTTCCAAAATGAGGATGCATGTCAATATAAGAAAACTTTATGATGCATGAAACATGATTCGTTTAAAAATTATTAGTTTATTACTCGCTTTCATATTAATATATTCTCATTATTTAACCGAAAATCAAGTTTTCCATGATTCTGATTTTATTATTATTATTTTGTTTAAGATGAATATTATTTTCGAAAAATGTTTTTTTTTATAAAAACAAGAAATTCAAAACCAAAAATAAGAAAGGAGAATGTTATCAAATCGGCATCCAAATATGTTAATTAAGCATTTTTTTTATTAAGAATTAAATACTAATTTAATAACACATACTTTCCATTTTCAACCCATTGTTCGAACAAACATTTTTTTAACAAATGAATTGATTGTGAACTTGGTTCAAATGTTTGAAATGAATACAACCAAAGGGTTAAATATTTTTAACAAATGAATTGATTGTGAACTTGGTTCAAATGTTTGAAATGAATACAACCAAAGGGTTAAATATTTTTTTAATATAATTGGCCTAATTAAACACGGAAACAAAAACTACTCAATGTTTTAAATGGTCAAATTAAAATTTTATTTTTAGTGTAATAAAATCTTGAATTTATTATGATATATTAATTTAAACCATAATTTTTTTTATTATTATGATATATTAGTTTAAATCATAATTTTTTTTTAGTTCATCAATTTCATAAGTTTATTTTAGTTCATCAATTTTAAATATAAACTTAAATAAGTCTTCGTTCCATAAAGATTCTATATCTAGTTTATAATGATATATTAAGCATAGAGATATTAAATTTGAACATTCTAATGTAGATGGAATATTAACTTTGGATATTTTTCTTCTTAATATATATTTACATAGTCTATGATAAATATTAGATTGCATTGGCTAAACTACAATGGACGTTGTAGGGGTTTCTATGCTATATGCATGGAAACATTGTTAATAGGCCAAACGATACAGAATATGATAGGCAACCATCTCTTTGTATAAACATGCATCGTCAAGCTGATTTCAACACATTACTCAATGGATTATGTGATGCAGTATCCATAGATAAGGATGATGGGTAGAGGTAATATTTAGATATGGTAGTTATGTAGTGAGATCTACTTTCTACATTCTTATCTCATTACGAAGTGAAGCTGATGTACGGTTCATGATGAACAACGCTCCATACCCTCCAAATACAGTTGGACTTTATATATCCCAACCCAATGTCTCAAGTCCAACCTCAACGAGAGAAATTGAAACTACTATTGAGTTGGAAAGTCATAATGTAGAGGATGAGCCTTGTGATCCAACTATTGCCACAAACGATGAAGAAGTTGAAATAGATGATGATGATATCGATCTAGATCAACTACCTAATGAATTTTATGGTGTTCATGAACTACACGAAGGAAAGTGCTGATTCATGGGACTGGTTTTTAAAAAATTTATTAGATCATGTGGTGCATGGAATGGAGGGAATGTGTCTAATTTCAGATAGACACAAAGGCACTATATCTACCTTGAGAAACCCTACCAACGACTGGGTAGGAGTACACCACAGTGGCAGAGTTATGGAATCCCATGTTCTCACGCTATGGCTATGTGTAAGACCATTGAGTTAGACTACTTTATTACAAAATTCCCACTTATCTAGTATGTTATTCACCTCAATTCAAGCCCATCCCCGATAAAAAAAATGTTGGTCTGATCCTAACTTTTCCACTATTTATTCAGACGAATCACTAGTTAAAAAAGTTGGCAGACTGTGTACTTCTTGCATGCAAAACGAGATGGATTGAAGGGAACGTTATAAGACACGTTGCACAATTTGCAAATAAAAAGGACATAATAAACGGAATTGTCCCAATTGAGCTCGTGATGCGACTTAGTCATTGGATTTTGTTTTTTATTTCTTGGCTTGTTCTGGTATTTATTTTATTTTTTATTTTTTATTTTTTTTTTGTAACTGTAAACAACGAAGGGTGTATTCCTTATTGATTGTAATTGTCTTTATTGATTGTAATCGCATTGATTTGTAGTAAATATCTAAGTTAAATTTAATCTTGTTTTTATGGGATCAGAAGGACGATGATGTTAGCACAGGGTCATATAGCGACTCAGTTTTGTATTTATAGCGCAACCATAAATCCGAAGTTGTTTGAGAAGATGAGCATATTAATGCTATGCATTGTCGGCGATGGGAGGCTATTATTCGAAGGTAAGAAGATCCAGACCCTCATATATTGAATTATCTACTAGCCGCAAGATTCTATGGAGTCTCCTATATCAGATTTATACAACTAGACTGACATTTGATAACAACATTAGTGAAATAATGGTGACAGGAGATACACACTTTCCACATGTTGCATAGAGAGTGTACGATTACACTGCAAGATGTAGCTATCCAATTTAGACTCCTTATTAATGGAAGACCATTGATTGGGTCACTAAATTATGACTGAGAACAACTTTGTGTCGTCCTTTTAAGCGTAACAACGAATGACGCAGTTCTTAAGGGAGGTCGTCTTAGCCTGCCTTGGTTAGCTGGTCTATTCAACAACTTTGCCAATCTACCATATAATGCTGATGAAGAGGAACTCAAACGATATGCTCAAGCACATATTCTCACATTGATTGAAGGATTGGTATTTCTAAAAAAATTTAGCAGCAGAGTGCACCTAATGTATCTTCCTCTCTTAGTAGATGTTGATGTTGTTGGGAAATACAGTTGAGGGACTGAATGTCTTGCATGGTTATATAGGGAACTATGCAAGGGTGTAGTTACAGATGGCAAAAATATTGCAGGCTCGCTTCTATTGCTGTAGATTTGGGCGTGGGATTGATTTCCTCTTTTAGCGCATCGACGACTCCACCGATATGAGAACAACTTGGGGGACAGACCACCTGTAGTATGGTAAGCATTTTTACCTCATTATTGTTATCTTCATTATGAAATACTAATAGCTAATATTCAACTTCTGATTGCTGTAGATGGAATGACAATTTTTCTGTAATTAGAGCACCATCGCATGTTTTACTGCAGTATAGATACATATTGGATACGTATATACCTAACAAGTAATATTATATTCATTTATATATTATATACTAATAATGTTTCAATCTTTTGATTCATTCATATTTTGACACATGCATGCAGATTATTTGGGAACCATATAATCATTTCATCAAACTATTGTCGCCATATTATCTCGATGGTAATGAGATATGGACATCAAGATGTCCACTCATATGTTTTTTTGTTGTGGAGTGGCATCACCCAGATTGTGTGATGCGTCAATTTAGGATGTTGTAACAAATTCCTCAACCTTGCAATACTGACGCTCGACTTCGCATGAGCAAAATTGGATTGCATATTTGGCTCCTCAAATTTCAATTTGGGAAAATCGTCAAAATTTAGTTGTTAAGGGACCTCCTATTAACAATGGTGTACATATTGGGTCGGGATATATTGAATGGTATTCCACCGTGAGCAGACGATATATAACGAAAGCAAGAGCATCCTATCTCTTGTTGGTATGAGTTTATTATTTACTAGGATTGTTTAATTTTATTACTTAATTGCATACCAAAATAATTTTTAAATTCATTAACTTGTTATTAAATTCTTTTTTAGGTTGGTTTACCAAATATGACATTATTTGCTATAAGGGCCTTGTGTAGACTCACCTCTATATATCGAGTGCAATATTTAGATGGTGATGTTCCAATGAAAGAACAATGTGATCTAGCAAGACATCACGATGTTCCTATTCGACCTAATGTTCAGAATGAATATCCAGCAACCCCAATCGATCATTTTACATGTAGTTCCATGATGCCATCTCCCTCAACATTTGAATTTTTTCCAACAACCCCTAAGTATGAAAGAAAGGCAAACTTCCCATGTCCGTCAAGATGTCCATGATCAGTACATGATATACCGACATCGTGGTGAGGGTATACACTTTACAGAGGAGGGTCAACCATCAAATGTAAGAGGTCGTGGCGATCATGGACACTATGTGACTCAATATGATCAATCTAGGCATAATAGAGAATCTTATTCTGGTCATGAATAAAGAAAATTGTACTTATAATCAAATTTATTAATCAAATTCAAATAAGAAAATGCACAAACCTTAAATATTATTAAATGCGTCTATTCAAGAGACACATTCTACAAGAGATGCATTCAAGGCGACTGATCAAAAAAAGAATAAAATATTGTTGAATTTGTCTCTTGAAGACACACATTCAAATAAAGACAAAAAAAATATCCATTTTCCCTAAATAGTTTGAAAAAAAACCTATTTTAACCCAATTAAGTTTTAAAACATCCCTATTTCTCCAATTAACCCTTTGGAGTTTAGATTTTCTATTGGCTAATCGCAAAGAGTAACTTTGTTGTTCATGACTTAGCTTACTACGCTAAAAATTTTCATTTTTTGGCAACCTAGCTCGTAGATTACTGATGAGGAGAATTAGAATGATTAGTATATTTTAGTTTATATTCAGTTTAATTGTTGATTTAGATTAGTTAATGTTCAATTAGAATTAATTAGTTAATTATCGTATTTATTGTAAGGCCATAAATAACCAACTTAAGGTTGTAATTGAAAGCTTTTGATTATTTTTTTCAATATAGAACTTGTTTCTTTGAGAGAGTTTTCTCTTTAAGAATGAATTTCCCTTACTTGATCATGGATTTGGCTCCGCTCCATCAACTACCTTCCATGGGTAGATTCTACTTTGCTTGATGATTTGTTGGTTTCGAAAGTTCTTTTATTATTTGTCTCAACAATCTTATAATAAAAAAAAAAAAAAAATTTAAAAAAAAAGGACAAGCTTAGTAAAAAAAAAAGAAGAAGAAGAAGAAAGAAAGAAAAAGAAAGAAAGAGGGTTTAATTTATGTGAATAATTGGGGTTGAATGGCATGCGGAATGATCTGGATGGTGAGGAGGGGTGAGGGCATGAACAGGGCCAGGCACGCTCACTCGCCGGCCCGCACGCACGCACACACCTTGAAACATGGCTCCACAAGACAATATCATTAACCAATTTTCCCCATTGCTCTTCTTCTTTGCTAATTTGCTTCTGCTTTCAATTTTAAATAATGGGTGCATGCCCTAATCATCCATGTCTATCTCTCTCATCTTCCCATTATTTTCTCACTATTCTAATATCTTCCCCCATTTAAATAAAACCACAAAATAGGACACATTGTTTCATTCATTGCCTTTATATAATTATGTTTTCAAGCTATGTATTTGTTATATATAAGCCTACAATTTTTTTTGTTTTTTTTTTTTTTTCACTATATTGCACTTTTTATCACTAGAATTGCTCTCACTATCGATTCTGTGTAATAAATAATTATTTAATTTGCTAAATCTCACATCATTGATCCTGAACTTTTGAATGAACTTATGAATTTTATAAAATTTACGGATCTACTTGACACTAAACTGAAGGTTTAGAGTTTCATTGGAAATTCAAAATTACATCTAATAGAACAATTAATTTGAAAAAAAAAAATTAGTCAAGGAACTATTAGTCACAAATTTGGAAGACTAGGAAATTTTAGACACTTTAAAATTTTAGGGACTAAATAGACACAAAGCTAAAAATTCGGAGAGAAAACTTGTAATTTGACGATCTTCAATTACATTGATGTGGGTGATGATGAATTGAAGTAGTACTTGAGAAATTTGGCTAGAGCTTTGAAGGAGAAAAAATAAAAGGGTATCATTTATTTTGATCCCATGTCAAACCAAACATTCATTTTGCCTCTTATCGGGTTTGATAGTGACCTAAGTGTGCAATGCTAAGATTCCCACTACATCTTCTTTTGACCCTAAGATTACAAATACAATTTCTATTATTCTATATACTTTTGGAAGATGAAGAGAGGAAGAAGGGGGCTACTCCTTATTGAACTTAAATTGAGGAGGCTTTGCCTCACTTTTACAAGACATCCCCATAAAGATAATGGCCCCAAAGAACAAACACTTTAGGAACATACCCAATGAGAATGTGCTTGGCCTTTCCTTCTTTCTTTCTTCCTTTCTTTCTTTTTTCCATTTTTTTTTTTTAATTTTGGGATTTATTGCTAAGGGTGACCTAATATGCACGTGTGCCATCATCATTTTAAGCACATAATTATTCCCTCCTCCATATACTATACATGTGCTTTAGGTCCTACTCAACTTGCAAAATTTTCCTCTTATTTGCCTGTTTTTTCCTTCTACTCTCATTTTCCTTCTCAAGGATATATAGCTCATTGTCATTTTATCTACATTTAATCTTTAGTTTCGAAAATAATAAAAATTATCAAAGTGCTTCTTTCCCTTTCAATTTTCCCTTTCTTTTGACATGTCATTGATCTCTTTTTTCTTTTCTATTTCACATTTCTATCATCTTGAGTTTTTTCTTTATCGAACATGTACAATAATAAAGTTAAAACGTGCTTCTCTCACACGTAATAAAACCATGTCATTCAACTAAAAGAAGAATAATATTGCTACAAACAAAATCAGATACAAGGCAGATTTTAAAGTTTTTTTTTTTAAAAAAAAAAAAGGAAAAAAAAAAGAAACCCTTGATGGTGGTTACCTTAAAGCAACCGTGCAAGTTCAATACATGTTTAAGCTTCACTGATCAGATCCAATGTGATATGTATTTTGACCCTATATAAGCTAAGAACGCGACCAGAGAAACCCATTTGAGCAAAAAGGAGAGGGAAAAGAAGAAATGACGGACAATTTCTCAAAGACGCAACAATCTCATTCAACTTTCACTAGAACAATCCTGCGAAGTCAAAAAGATGCGGTTGCTTCATGTTCTAAACTCTATCCAAATGGACTAGATGCAAAGTCTTAAGCAGACAAACTTGTACTGTTCAAGTTTTTGGCTATAGTGGCTTGAAAGTGACCAGAGAATGGATTCGTTCAATGGTTGAATCAGAATGCTTTTACAAACTTTGAAATGACAAAAATGGTTGTTTCTGATGCATGGATCTATTCCTAGGTCGGTCCACTAAAGTTGGTCCCTTTCACCGTGGCAATCATATCATATCAACTAATGGCAAATTCACCTAAAAGAATAGACATGAAGAAATTTCTCTGCTTAAATTCAAATCCCCCACCTCCATTTGGTATAAAGAGATTCTGAGAAAATGGAAAACGCTTTTTAGACTGTTCAATTCTACCTGTTAAACACAAGAGAACAAAAGGAAACAGGCAATGTAGAAACACTTAATGAAGATCATGATTATTAAAATGTCTAAAATGCACTCGTTATCATAACATCTACATTCACTTACTCGATATTGCACTAAACTATGAGAACAATGCTAAAGGGCCCAGCTTAACAATCAATAATCTCTCAAGTCAAAACATAAGTCATTTAAAATATTGAATATTTGCCATGCCTCTTAGTAATGGATATCTACCACACGGTTGATCAAATTAAATTTAACAAAAACCTAAGACTTTCCATTACTATTCAACCTTCAACTCACTATTTTCAATTTGTATTGCTTATATTATTTTCTCTTGAACACATCTGGCTATAGAATTCGAACATCCAAAATAATACTCACTGAAGTTCCAATAAGAGCATTATCCAAAAAAAGGTCGTCAAGTAGAACATGTTCTGTATTTAACTGGCTAATCTGAACCACATAAATCAAGATTATCTATAAATTCACAAAAAGAATTTACCTGGATATACAAACTTCAACCGGTGGGAGGAATCAAAATGTAAGGAACGTTAGAATGTTGACAAGTGAAAGCCCATATATTAAGAAGCATTAAAGAAACAAAGATAAAATATTGAATACTAAAATCGAAAAGTAATCGAGGATGTCTTGCAAATGCTAAATTAAGAATGATGTGTTAATTATTGGGGGTTATTATTCCCTTTCAACTCAGGTTGCTTGTACAAGAAAAGCCACAGTAAGAGAACTAGGTCCTGCAAGCAGTTTGAGACCACTGAAATGTAGCATACCATACCAGCACTCCACAAGTTCGAACAATAGTCAATTCAAAATGAAGATGATTATGAACGGCAGGTGCTGATTAAATAGGCAAATCACTATCTCACCAAATGGATGCACGAGGATCCAAATCATGTGAAACTCATTTTGGGGGTCCTTTGTGAAGATTCGATCCACGAAAATATGAAAATCACATCATATCTTCTTACATGAACCATCTACTTATAACTGAAAGTTGCATCCTTGTCCACCTGTAAACAATAACGTTTTAGTGCAGTATATCATCAAGTACTGAGGGCGCTACTAACTAGACAAAAACAACTTAATACTTACAGTTTTTTCGATCTCTTTTGCCTTCTCATCATCGAAGCCAAGGGTGGCCAATATCTTGCGACCTGCTGATTCCTCTGACCAGATACCGAGAAGCAAATGGCCTGTAGTTATTTCTCCAGATTGGCCTGCACAGAGGACCTTAGGTTCAAGCAAAAGTACATGACAAGATGCACATAGGTGATGATCATTCTAGTCAAAATCTACCGTCAAGAAGTTCATACATACTTGTGCACATTTGTACATGCTTTGTGAATAACTTGATAATAAGATGTACTGAAATCCTTAAAATGGGCAAAAAGGTCGGTGAAAATCTATGCAAGTGGTGTTTCTTGCTACATGAGAAAATGAATGCTTTACAACCAAGTCTTTATCGCCTGTAAGCAAACACGACTTCTAAACCCTTTGAAAGAAGTGGCAACCTTTAAATTGCAGTGAGCATAATAATCTCTTTTTTTCTGTGTATTTGTGAGTGTCTAGGCCCGCTTGTGCATCTCGACTATTTTCCTAAGATAATTATATGACCCTTCTATATTTGGTTGTCAAATCAACTCTAAGATATTAAATTCTATGTAAGTAGGTGGACACCATAGCTTGAACTCATTCCCTCTAGGATCTTTAGTGTTGACCATTAGACTAACCTATGGTGGTTCTAAAATCATTTATTTTTTCCTCGTGATCTAGAAATCCTTTATTCACTATCCTAGCCAAGGAAGAATAATCAGATTTACTTCCTTTCCATCCAAGCTGTCAGAGTCTGACAAAAAATGCATAACCTCCCTTAATCTGTTTCCCTCTGCCAATTAGGTCACGGTTTGAACACAAAAATAGGAAATATTAAAATTCTGATTCAACCAGCAGTCAAAAAACTTCCCAACATATCATTCTTTACAGTGGGAGCTTAGAAGTCATGCATAGAGGTTTCAGCAGAAAATTCAAGTATCATCATTCGCTTTCAGGCTGAATAAGAACTGCATTTGCTGCATGATTAGGAAGAATGATCAACGCCTACTTTTGGCTCGTCTGAAATGAACGGAATCATCGTATCTTTGAAGGTAGAGAAATGGAATTCACTTTTTTTTTTTTTTTTTTTTTTTTTATCACCTTTTGCATACATCTCTTTCATGGTGTAAATTCACTTCCTTTTCTTGTGATTACAATCTCAATGGAATAGCAATATATAATCTACCATGGCACTTGTTGACCCTTTCATAATCTCATACTATCAGTGAAATTATGATTGAATGTTTTTCATTAATAATAATAATAATAAATAAATAAATAAATGAAGATCTCACCTGACTTTAGCTTCTTCGCAACAGCCCAATCAAGTGCCCTCTGTGCAGGTTCAGTCAATGGAGGATGCTCTGGGCTGAAGAAATACATGTCAGATTTTCCAAGTAGCTTTACAGTTTCTTCTCTTACTTTGAAAAGTGTAATTCCATTAGCCCTTAAGAATTTGGCAGCATTGCTTGTTCCTGAAAAGAATGTGAATATATATACGTTCAGCAAAATAAAAACTGTCTTAGCACTGAAGCATGACAAGATTGCAATCAAAGGGAATTTGCACCTTTAGTTTATAGTTTTTTATTGTCGTAGGTCCCAACTATTGAGGTGTATACACATTGGAAGGGAGGAAGGCATGCGAATGGAGTGAGGGGGTAAAATTTATGTGTTTAGGTGGAGCAAGTTAGATTGGGCAGTGGGAGGACTGCATTTAGGGGGCTGTTTATGGTGACTATCTTTTTGGCTGTTATTTGTATTTGGGTTCTCTTATGAGAATTAGGAGAGACTGGGGAGCTCTTAAATCCTTCCCCATTGCTGTTGATAAATATAACTGAGGCTACCTATCATATTCCTATCCCCTTCATCATGTATATTGTTGATTCACTTCATCATGTATATTGTTAGCAATTACACATAAGGACATTAAAAAAGCATTTGGCCGATGCCCCAAACCTACTGCCAAAGATAGGTTACTCATAATCATCAGCTGATAGGAGCTGACATGAACATTAGCTTCAATGCCAATTTCCTAAACACAAATAAGTCTTTCAAAACAATTCTATAGTTTAACATGAGCGGCATCAGATAACAATGGAAGATATCATGATTTGATGCTGGAAAGAGGCGTGGGAAAAAGTAATCACATTTGAAAGTGGTTGTCAAATGTTAACTCCTTAGGAGATGAATCAGATAGTTTCTTATCAGATGATCTTGATTTTAGCATATTAACCTTTCTTTAAAAAATGAACCAAAATTCATATAATTCTGTAATTTAACTGCTTTCAACTAAACTAAATCAATATGTACGTCTAAATTTAAATGTAAACAAGAAATAACCTGAGAGTTGGAAAGGATACTAACCCTCAATTAAAATTCCCATTAGCAAAGCTTCTGTGCCTGTATTTGGATATTTGAGTTTCCTTGCTTCCAATTCTGCCATTGTAAATGACTTTATTGCTCTTGCTGACCATCTTATACATCACAAATTCAACAAACAATTAACAAAACTATCATTTCTGCAATAATTGACATCTAATGCGGAAAAGGAGAAATCATATAACAAACAATATGACAGCTATGATATACTGACATGCTGGGAAATCGATTAACATAGATAAGAAAAAGTCCTACAGCCAAAAAGAGAGAAATAAGAAGTCATTCTATGATATGCATCGAGTAAGAGGTCATACATCTGCCATGTTAGATTATGGCTCAACATATCAGCAAATAGTTTAAAATGCACAAACTGGTAACCTTTCAACCACAGTCCTTAAAATTAATTTCTAACCTCCCAGACAGGCACTAAAAGACTAAAATTGAAGTCTTAAAACTTGATAACAAGGACTAAAGTTATAGTTCAACCTAAATAATCATCATCCCTCATTAAAGTTCAAAATGATTAGTTAAATTAGAAAATAACATTCACACATTATGAAGACAAGCAATAAAAACTTCAATGAACACCACTTAAGCTCAACTTATGCAGCAGAAAGACACTAATTACTTACTTCGGGATTTTCTCGGGGGAAACGCCCTCGGGTTTCCTGCAAAATCAGACAAAATTTTAGGTATGAGAGCATGAAAAAGAATCGGCAACTGAAGCAAGAGACGCAATCGTATCCTACGAAGCCGGGAGGCTAAATGATACGGTAGCAGTGGTGGCACGGCGACTGAACTTCGAGGCCGGATGGGTGGGATTAGAACGCTTAATTGCGAGCTTGAGCTCGATTAAGGGGCTGGGGGGAAGGAATAGAGCTTTGTGTTCTGAAGAGTAACAATTAGATTGAGCAGGAAGGGAAAATGGGAGTTGGGAAAGCGAAAGAGAATTCATGCTAGCCGCCATTAGAAGGCTAAGGAAAGCTCAATTTTGGAGGAGACTGAAAGCAGGTCCGGGAAGAGTTGATAATAACTTAGAACGAAGATGGGTTTGGTTGGCTTTGGCTATGGCTATGGCTATGGCGTTTCCTGAGCTTCTTGCTCTCCTGATTTGGGCGCAGCTTAGGGTCTGTTTGAAGGGTTGGATAATTTGAGGAATTAAGTATATTACACAAAAAGAAAAAAAAATAAGAAAATGCTAAATTTTAAACAGAGTTTACTCTCTTCTTTTATTTTTTCTTTAAAAAAATATCTCATTTTATCTAATTCTAATTCACTTAAAGGATAAAAAATCAAAAAAACAAGAAAAGATTATCACGATTTTTCTTTAGTAATTATCATTAAAATAGATTTTTTAAAAAAACTCAGAAAGATTAACACAAAATTTAAAACTATTTGAATTAGTGGTTACTAATTATATTCATAGATTTAAATATTTAACTTACAATTTTTTTTATTTATTTATCTACAAATAATTATATTCACAGATTTAAATACTTAACTTATAATTTTTTTTATTTATTTATTTATCTACAACTATACAAACCAAATCAATTTTTTTATTTATTTGTCTACAACTATACTAACCAATTCAAAAGATTCAATTTAAAATAAAATCAAATTAGTATTTGAAAATCTAAATTTCATTAAGTGGTTATATTAATGAATAAGCCTAACCTTTGTATACAATGCCGGTCGCTCCTATTGATTGAATGGTCTAATAAAGTGTTCAAATCTTGGCGATGTGAGTTTTGTTGCTTGCGAGGTTGTGAGAAGTCCACTAAACCTTATCATCTATAGGAAGGAGAAGTCGTAACATGATTTCCGTAGGTGAACCTACGGAAGGATCATTATCAATGACTCGATGTCAAACGATGTACGAATGCGTTTACGAACTAACTGTCCACGTCGAGGGGAAGCATTCTCTTTGCCTGCTCCCTCCCCCTCGACGTGCCTAAACCAAACTCTAGCGCAGATCGCGCCAAGGAGAAAAAAAAATACGTGGCTATATTAAACCTCAGTTATACATTAGGTATCTTCTCTTCCATCATTAGTATGTTCTTCTTTAGTGAGCTTCTAAGTTGTTTTCATACTCTAAAAGTAGGCATCACCTCCAATTTTCCTACTCTCTATTTTATTTTTATTTTATTTTTGTTTTAAATTAAAATGTAAAAATTAAGAGAATAATCAAATCATTCAAATCAAAATAACAACTCGATTTTGGGATCTTTATATGAAAAATCTGTTGCGAATGTCCTAAAACTCGCAGTTCGTAATCATGAAAACATATTCTATTTATCAATAAAAGTATTATTGAATGATTTATTCAATAAAAGTATTATTGAGATTGAAATTGTATTATGTTACAAAATTCAATAAACGAACCCATGGCTATAGTATGAATACTATAATTTTATCTAGAAACATAAAAGATGATCAAGTTATAGTATATAGCCAAAGATTTATAAGTATATGAATGAGCTAGGATACCTTGTCTTGGGGATACTCTGGATGCGGTCTACTTTATATATTGATACAAACAATATGATCCCAATATCGTTCATGTGGAGACATGCAAGTGGAAGCATCCTATGCAAAAGAGTTTTGCATAAGACCGGACCATGAAATAGTCACTTTTCTTTATAATAACTGTTTACCGTTCAAACTGACTATTTTAATTCGATGACCTAAGGTAACCCGATCTTAATCCTGAGCTAACTATGAACTCTTGTTTATTTGGGATTATCCTTCAATCTGCATAGGTGAGAGTAGTACAACAACACTGCTCAACAAGCCTCCCATTTTGGGGATAAAACCAGATAGATAGTTGGGAACATAGTCATTCACTTCTACCTATTTTAGGATTAGTAGATAGGTTGTTCCCTTAAGTACTGATTTTTGGTCTTGAACAAAGAGGCCACGTCCTCTCATAGCCGAAAGGGACGTGGTTTATTAGTTGGACTATAAACCAATTATTCAATAAAAGATCAGTGGGAGCTTAAGAAGCAAGATGTATTTTTAAGGTTAAAACGATAATTTTGACTTAGTTGTAAATACGAATCAGTTAAATCAAGTAGACAAAAATATATCTATAGTGAGGAAAGTGCAACCATCGAGCTATAGTGGCATGTCTTGATGGTTAACAAATATTGATTAACTCAGGTTAAAGAGTTTAACTGATTAATCTCAAATCGCTAGAGCTCAAGATCTGTAGGTCCATAAGGTCCCTCTACTAGGTCGTAAAAGATTAAACCTTGGATTAGAATATTGAGCAAATTTGAAGCGTTCAAATTTGAAAGGTTCAAATTCAATTTAAGGGTTTGGATAATTATATTCGATATAATTAAATGTTTAAATTTTTTTAAATTAAACATAACTGGAGAGTTTAATGTATTTAAATATTGATTACATAAATAGGGATTCATGTTTAGGATTAGGTGTTTCATTGATTTAATATTTGATATTAAATTATTATTATCTAATTTTAATTAAATTTATTTAATTATTTATTTAAATGAAATTAATTTCAGATTTAAAATTCAGTTTTAGAAATTGAGTTTATTATTTAAATAATTTTAATTAATTGAAATAATATTTGAATTTGTTAGTGGAAATATCCAATCTTTTGAGTTATTTAGTGGATTTTTCCACATTTTCATACTTATCCTATTAAACTCAAATGGAGTTTGAAGTGTCAATGTAATGATACATAGTACTTGCATGGATTGACTGAATAAAAGCTTCAATTTTTTACGATTGATGATCATGCAAGTTGAATTTCACAGAAAATTCTAAAACTCCCTCAAATCCTCTTCTTCTCTATTTCAATTAAGCTCAATTGAGAGTTTCCACCACTCAATCCAAAAGACTGATAATAATAGACAAGATACTCTTGGTAGTCTACTAAGAATTTGAAGGTCAAATTCGTGGAGTATAACAAGAATAAAAAAGATTTCTACAAAGGTATACACATATGAAACTCTCTTTCTATTAAACTGTTTTTTAGCATATTTTATATTCAAAGTAAGTATAATTAGAGTAGTTAATGATTATGTTTGCTTTCACTTTATGCATGTTTACTCTATCAAATGGTATAAGAGCATGATTTAAGCACTCAATTAACGTTAATTTGAGTTTGGTGGGTGAAATTCTAGCAATGCATGTTTGGTGACTGATATGGTTTTTAATTTAATTTTGGCATTAGAATTCTCTTTGACTCAGTTGTTAAATTTGTAATTGGCTCTTGATTGATGAGTCTTAATGTGTGCTTGAGAGTCTGTAATTTTATTGAAGTTAATAGAGTTGAAAATAGGCTATAATTGAAGATTCAAGCAAACAAGGTCAGCTGTAGACACTGGAGAAACAACCACTGCCTTTGCAGCGTCGTGATGTTGTTCTTGTAGTGTCACGACGCTGTTCATTCTGAAGCTCGAGGCGTTGCAACTCTGGGATGGAGCATTACAACGCTGCTCATCCCATCCCAAAAACGCGTGCACACGAGGATTGATTTGCGAGAGATGGCCGGTTCAACCAGTCCTGTTCAACCCATTTTGGATCGGTTTAGCCCTTTTTGAAGTCTTTGAGGGTCAGTTCGATTGGTTCGGGTCGGTTCGAGCGGTCTAGAGCCTTTCTCAAGATGGTTTTTATTTATTTATTTTCGTAATAAAATGGTTTATTGCTTACTTAGGATACCAAAGTTGGTCCATATCAGTGTTGTTTAAATATTTTATGCATGTGATGTATGTTATATTTAAATTAAACATGTATGTGCATATTGTATTCCACGTAGATTTAAAATCTCACCATAGGAAAACATGTTTCATGCATTGATATATGTTATAAATTGGTTATAATTTCTATAGTATGCATAATTAGGGTTTCATAAGATTAATATAATTGTTATATTAATGTGGAATTCTTAAGTTTATGTTATAGAATGTCTACTTTTATAAGAGTTAAAAATGAATTAGACATTTAAAATCTATAACAAAGATAAGATACATGCTCACTTAAGGTAAATAACAATTTGTTTTAATAGTTAAAATAGGTCGTTATCTTATAAAACTTGGTTACAAACTCAATCAGTCTATAATCCTGTCTAAGGCTGGAGGTACTTAAGTTGACGGTTTACGTAATACCTCCTACCTGGAGATTTTAGCCGAATTACTGAGCCGCGTTAATCGGTTTTATGAGCATACGTAAGCAGTATGAGATAATAAAATGGTTTTATCACTTAGACATCGTCGGTTAAATCCAAATATAAACGTTATACTTAGATAAACTACATAGACTTAGGATTTTTTTAGCCGAAATATACCTAAGTACAAAAGATACCCAAATAATTAAAACACTTCAGTGGGAGATTGATAATATATATGAAATATTATTTTTAGCTCTCACATTCCTAGGAGTTCACACCTTGAGATCCATGCTCGATTTCGTGTCACTTTTACCGCGACTGCTCCATTCGAAAAGTATTTTCATGGGTCAATATCAAGGTGAATAGGGGAAGTAGTTTATAGTAAGTGGGTGTAGGAAGTGTGTCAACATATCCTCCGGTCTCTTCTATTAGTTTGAACCATAAGATTCCTATGTTGCGCCTGCTGTCGTTTTTAGGCGACACTAGCTAGTCGTTTTTACGACGATCTCCTCAGAGGGTTGTAACATAAGATTTGGAACAACCCAGACTTCAGAAATGAATATGGTTTCTTAGTTTTGGCTTGAACATTATCTTCCTATTCGGGGGATATTCGTACCATTCTATGAAATTTGAAATTGGAAGGTCATACTTACAAGAGTTACTAAGTGTTAATAAGTTGTTGACCGAAAACTATAACTAAATGGCTATAGGAATAAGAGTTATTCTGGATATAGTATTTGGTCGAGAATGTCTTGCTCTAGTGAAAGAGTATTTGACTGTCCCTCGGTAGCATCTATTCTGACTTACTAAAGTATCATTGCAAATAAATAAAGAAAAATGAGTACTTTATTACTTTTGCTAAAATTGGATTTAGATGCAATTTACTCATAGAATTTGTTTATGTTTCAGCATGTCAAACTTGATTATACAACTCTTAGCCTATGATAAATTCAATGGAGAGGGTTATTCAAATTGGAAGTCGAACATAAACACAATACTAGTAGTTGATGATTTGATATTTATTCTAACGAAGGAACGTCCTCCTCTTCTCATCCTAACGCAACTTGAAATGTTCGGGATATCTATAATAGATGGGTCTGCGCTAATGAAAAAGCCAGAGCCTATATCTTGGCAAGCATATCTGATGTGCTTACCAAAAAGCATGAAACCATGGTCACTGTAAGAGAGATCATGGAGTCGTTGTAAGGAATGTTTTGACAATCATCCTTATCAGCACGACACGATGCTATTAAATACATTTATAATTCGCATATGAAGGAAAGACCTCTGTTAGAGAACATGTCCTGGACATGATGGCCCATTTCAATATAGTGGAGGCAAACGGGGCTATCATAGATGAGAAGAGCCAAGTGTTTGGTCTAAAATAGGTGTCGTAATTCTATCTTACCTAAAACAAATGAAATTTATAATACTCTAACTACAACTAGAACTAACACGTAGTAATAGTGGAGTAAGAGGTCGATCCCAAGAGAACCTCTATTAATTGGCCTAAAATAGACTACTTGAATTCCAAAATGTAAAAGATTTAACGGGGAGTTGTTTGTTTTAAGAACTAGAACTAACTAAGTGAAAAAGCAAAAATTGATATAGACAATTTAGTAATGAGAGAAGTAAGAGAGATTATGAGATAAGATTCAATTGAAATGAAATCTTAGGGATTTTATATAAACTAGGCAATTCTATCATTGACTTAACAAAGAATCATGCAATTAGATTATTCAATAGTTCATTAAGAATAAATTTCTAATTCCCTAATTAGCTAATTTGATAATTAACCCTAATCTAGGTCTTAATTGCTTCCTAAAGACATTTCACAATTAATCCTTAAATTGTATTAAACTCATGGATTCTCTTAAATATCCTAATCTTAAAATCAAAAGGCTAAAAATTCAAAATTGATTGCATGAATGTTCTGCATTAATAGATTCTTTGAAGAAAATAGGAAAAGAAGTCCACATTTTCTATCAATACTACTAATTCTTGCAACCATAATTAAAATTTTTTTTATAGAACTATGTAATTTTTGCATACAAAAATTGATTGATCTTGAGTCGTCAATTCAATCTTAATCAATTTTATTCTAAATCTCAGTAAGAACATTAAAAAAAAAGTAATTATATGAAAGAAAATTCAAGGAAAAGTCTCAAGAAAGTGTCAATCTACATAATTTCCCAAGAAAAAAGATTACTTACTCATGGATGATGAAATTCTTCAAGCAATCTATTGATAGTTGCATATTTGGTACAAAATACAAATTGATTTAATCTCTCAAAAAATTACAAGAATAGCTCTATAAATTCGAATTCTCTCTCTAAAAGTTTAAGTTTTTCTTTTTTCTTCTCTCCTGAAACAACAAAATTTATACCAGCAGGCATAGTGTCGCGACGCCAAGGCTGTTGGGATTGGTGTCCTAATTCTCCTAATAGTCTCGTAGTTTGTAAACACTTTGTAAACATATTGTTATTAATAAAATAAATGTTATTTTATAAGCATTTACTCAATCCAATAAACTAAGATCTGAGGTTATTTTATGTAACTTAAGCATATATGTGGAGACATACAAGTGGATCATGCCTTAAGTAATAACCTAAATGGTCTGTAGTATATGGATAAAGGAGGGATTTTTTTATCCTTGTGACACTACGGATACAACCCACTTTTATAGATGTTACAAGTGTTGTAAAGTGCTACAAATGATCTGATCCTGACTATTCATGTGGAGACATGTGAGCGAGGTATCCTATACAAAGAGTTTTTATAAGACTGGAACACGAAATGATTCGTCTCTTTATATAACCATAGGTGACATGACCTTAATCCTGAGTGAGTTGGGAAGTCTTGCCTGTGAAGGCGGTCCTTTGATTTGTATGAGTGAGAGTGGCCAGATTGCCAACTCAATAAGCATAATTCCTGACTAGAGACTGTCTTCTCTCTATGGGTACTCTATGTTCGCAAAGACACACCCTTTTGTGCCTATGCATTAAACAACCCTCAAGTGCCTTATACTTCACACCTATGTGCGTCGTCGCACACCTTGACAAGCCAACTGCTTGCTTATTCATCCATAACATTTATTCGAATTTCAACTTTTAAAACTTCATAGTTCTATTTTTATCCATTTATTAACTAAATCTCCTTTTAATAAAACTTGCTAAAAAATTATTAGCTCTCTCACCTTAGAATTTAAGCATTAAAACCTTTTGATTTATCTGGAAAAAAATTCTCAAGTCTCCTTAAACTTACTCAGAATTTCTTCAGCACCTTCAATGCCTCAGCAAACACTCACACTTCTCTTGGGCATATGGAAATTTGGCAAAACAGTCTCTTTCTTTGTTAAACCTATTTATACTTAGGATTTTCATGGTAAGTTTGCTTAATTAAGTGTCATCTGTCCATTAATCGTTAGTTAACCCTCTTTAAGGCTGCCACTTAGCCCATTAACAAGTTATTAAGGCTGACATCCTCAACTTATCTACGTCACTTGAGGCTTGCGATCACCTAGGCTTCTTCAATTTCTTTATCGCATAACCGGGTTATTGTTGTACTACCCGACCCCCTAGAACTCAAGCTAGGTCGTTACTAAACATATGCATGCACGGAACTTAAAACGATGCCATTTTATAGTAAAATAAATGCTAAATAAATAAGGTAAATTTTAAATGACTTCCATGAAAATCAAATCATATGGTACTCATAAATCATAAATGATAATAAATGAGTCTGAAAACAAATATTAACAGCAAGTTTCAAACATCAAAACTGAAAGTTGAAAAACATGAAAGAAAACTAAACATCATGAGCGGAAGCATAAAACTAGTCCCTGTGGCTCGATCACGAATTCTACTTGCCATACGTCAGCACGTCTCTACCCTTACCTGAAACCTAAACATAAGAAAATGATGAGTATAAAATACTTAGTAAGTAACCCCACTACCGGGGTCAAACTCGACATTTATTGATGGAACGAACACATGCACAACGAAAGAAAAACGAATCTAAAGTACTCTAATTAGATTGATTGCAAAGATAAGCATGTATGCAAAAATACAAGAAAAATGAAAAAAAGAATAAAACCTTTGTAGTCTTTGAATTTTCTCCAAATCAACTCCAATTTCCTCACGAACGGTTTGTTGACCGCCACGAGAGTCTTCCCAATTATTCTTCGATCTTAGAACGAGATGTGGGATCCGATGAGTGACTAATTTGGAGAGAAAAAAGCTAAAGCTTTGAGAGAAAAGGGGATGAGATTATCACATAATCTCCATTTTAAAAACCATTACAGGCAAACATGCAACTTTGAGTTTGATGAGAATTTGACACTAAAAAATCCACCAACTCAAAAAGTGGGATTTAGTGGGACAAGTGTCTTAAAATGAAGATAACACTTAGTCATGCAAAAGTTGGCATTTCCCACTCACAAATGTTGGATCTTTTCACTAACTTGGTCAAAATTTGACTCTCAAAGGCCAAAGTCAACAAATTTGACTTTTTGACTTTTAAAAATCAAAAGTCAACAAATTTGACTTTCATTGCATTTTTTTACCTAGTAAACAAATTGACTTTTAATGCAATTTTGATCAAATCCATTTAATTTCAAAATTAATTCTAATAATTAATTTTAACATTAAAATTAAAATGAAATAATTTAATCAATTTAATTTAATATAAATCCAACACTAATCCCAATTTGTATGAATCTCTATTCATAATCTTGATATTTAAATCTGGTTTAAATATCTCTTATTTTCTCTCTCCTTATGTTAATTCACAATTAAACATTAGGTTAAATATATCGTATATTTAACGCTTTACTCCAAAAATCGAATTTGAACAGTTCAAATTCATTCGTCACATTGTTCTAAGGTTTAGTCCGATATGAACTAGTAAGGGGACCTCATAGACCTACAGATCATGGGCTCTATCGATTTGCGATTAACTGACTAAACTCTTTAACCTAATTAACCACCATTCGTTAACTACCAGGTCACTCTACTAAAGCCCAATAATTACACTTTCTTCACTGTAGATATATTATGTCCACTCGATATAACCATGATTAGTAAGTTAACCCTTCACAGGTTGTTCGTAATAAAGACTGGGTCAAAAGTTGTTTCACCCCCAAGATTACATCTTACTCCTAAGTCCCACTGATCCTCTAATAAACAATTGGTTTATGATACAATCACTAAACTAAGTCCCTCTCGAGCTAATGAGAAGGTGGGGTCCCTTGTTCAAGACTCGGAGTCAACACTTAGGGAACAACCTCTATACTATCCCCAAAAGCGAGTAAGAGTGAATTCTGTTTTGCACTTTATGTCCTCAGCTATCTACCCGGTCTTACTCCTGAAATGTGAGGCTTATTGAACCGACGCTGTTAAGCCAACCCTCACCCCTGTAAATCTAAGGATAATCCCGAATAAACAAGACTTCATAGTTAGCTCAGGATTAAGATCAAGTTACCTAGGTCATCACTTTGAAATAGTCAGTCTTAAACAGTAAACAACATTATAAAGTAAGAGTGACTTAATTCTTAATCCGATCTTATGCAAACTCATTGCATGAGATGCCCCACTCCTCATGTCAATACATGAACGAATCGGGATCACTTCGTTTGTAGTACTTTACAACAAATTGTAATAACTATAGAGTGGGTCGCATCTGATAGTATTACCAGAATAAGGTACCCAACCTTATTCATATACTATAGAACATTTTGACTATTTACTGAACTCGATCCACTCTTATGTCTCCATATAAAGTTCATGTATTCATATAATAGTCAGGGATCTTTAGTTTATTGGTAAACTTTACAAGTGCAATTCACATATTCAATAACAATTTTATTGAATAAACTTCAATAACATCTTTATTGATAATAGAATACGTTTAACATTACAAATTACGAGTTTTAAGACATATAACCCAACATTTATGCCCAATAAATGCAACATGAACTGAAACTCTATACTAGTGGGACCTGAAGATTTCCCTTACATGGCTCACTCTTTTTCCTTTCCCCTAGAGTGCACCTCTTAGGTACACCCTAGGTCCTCTCTATGAATATAGGGATGTGTACCTCTTTCGTCCACATGGTAGTTATGCACACACGTCTTTCGTATATATGTAACCCATTGAATGTGTACCTCTTTCGTACACATGGTTATGTACACACCTCTTTCGTATACACATAACCCACTGAGGGTGTAACTTTTATGTACACCCCAAATCCTCTCTAGGTATGTATCACTTTCATACACACTAGTCCTAGTACATATCTTTCATGTACTAGTGCCCTCGGACGTGCATCACTTTCATGCAGTCAAATAATCTGGAAAGGAAAAAATGTTGCATCTAACTTCATGTTACATATAACTTTCACATAATCATGAGTCCCACAAAACCTCCTCATCAACATCATGTTAATTAACCTCAATATACGTATTTATTTTAGTTTTAAATGGATCAACTCTAGCACATCACTTTCATGCACTAAATCATGTAAATAGTAAACATTTGAAATTTCATAATACATCATATAGCATACATACTTGCATAATATATCACATAACTATATACATCTACAAATGCCTAACTCTCACCTAGCTTTAAGACATTCCAATGGTAGTGTCACTTAACTCATAATTTAGGGTCATGCTCAATCGTCTTTTTAATATGTCTCTTAAAATTCTAAAATCATGTCCATACCTATAACATACTTCACACATATTATCACATATTCATATATCTTTTCTAAAGAGTCCATTATACCTCAAAATCAACAAATTTATTCTTATAAATAGTCTTAGAAGTCTCAAAATAAATCTTAAATTTATTGCCTAGCACAAGAGTAGTAAGATTACTTACTTCTAATTGCAAATTCTAGAAAAACTAGCAAGCTTAACCTCTTCCTTGCCAACGAAACCTTGAATCAAACCAAAGTAACAAACAAGCAAATATGAAATTTCAATCTCTAAGCACAGTTTCAAAACCACTAATCCTAAAAACCAAAACCTTCTCAAATACTTACCGAAAACCCACAAGATCAAACTTAAATCACCCAAATCAAAGACACCAGGAAAACCTCAAGATCTAAACCTAACACCCAAACATCATGGCAAATTATTTTAGGCCGCAGTCTATGGTTCAATCAAACTTAAATCAAGTAATTCTTAAACATGCAACATGCTTAACAACTCAAACGAGTTTAGAGCCTTACCCTTCACCAAAATTCGTCGACTACACCTTTAATCGATAACTTCAACAACCTGAAATTTCGACAAACATCCAAAATACGACGAGTACCAACAAATTAGGGCCAAACTTTAATGACTACTCAAAATCCTCAAGAAACCCAACAAAAACAATTTAAACTTACCCTTAATCCAAAATTCCGACAAAGGCCAAAGCAGTGGTGGCCGACTATCAAACTGGATAAGGTTGGGACGGCACGCGAAGGGCTAAGCGTCAGATCTAGGGGTTTACATAGAGTGTAATTAGTAAAACAAGTTTAGGGGTTTACATAGAGTGTAATTAGTAAGATCTTCTTCAGTTTCTGTTGTTGGTTGTTCACGATTAGTGGGCGGATCATTCATTTCCTCCACTGTTTCATCAATATCTTCAGTTTGGGGTCCTATTTCATTATGTTGCTTGTGGACAACACTTGATTTCTTTGTAACTTCAACTTCTGAGCTTCCTTTTTCAACAATACCATCTTATTTTCTAGGCTGCAACCTGTTCTCAAAATTCATATAGAACTCAATTTCTCTGAAAGTTACATCTCTACTCATAATGCTTTTCTTAGAATTAAAGTGCCACAACTTGTACCCTTTTTTCCTTTTGGATAACCAAGGAACATACATTTGATGGCTCTTGGATCTAGCTTCCCCTGTCTAACATGCACACAACCAACACAACCAAAAGATTTTAGATAATATATTTTTTGTGGTGTGTCTGTCCATTCTTCCTTCGGAGTTTTCAAGATAATCAAAACACAAGGACTTCTATTTATAGTATATGAAGTTGTAGCAGCAACTTTTGCCTAGAAGGTATTAGGGAGTTTTGCCTCAGAAAGCATACACCTAACTTTTCCACGTAGTTCAATTCATTTTTTCAGCTATGTCGTTTTGTTGGGGTGTACAACTAATTGTTTTATGCCTTGTTATGTCATTTTTGACATAAAAGTCAGTGAATAAACTCCTTAGGAACTCCATGCCATTATTAGTTCTCAAATACTTGACTTTGTAACCAGTTTGGTTTTCAACTCTAGCTGACCATTCTTTAAATCTATCAAGTGTTTGGTCTTTAGTTTTTAGCATGAAAGTCTATATTTTTCTAGAATAGTCACATATAAGGGATAAGAAATACCTAGAACCACTCCATGAAAGAATCTTTGAACGTCTCCATAGATCCTTATGAACATATTCTACAATACAATATATTTTGTTGTGTGTTCTTCTTTTGTAAATTTTAACCTCTTGGACTTTTCAAACTTAGCTTCTTAGTGCCTCGAGTTTTTATCAAGCCTTGCTTCAAAAGTTCATGTAAGCCATTTTCATTAAAGTGTGACGACCTCCTATTCCATAATTCAATCTCTTCGACTTTCTTTCTCTCTGAAATAAGTGTTGAACTTGAAGGTACAACATGTTTAAGAAAATATAGCCCATTGAATTTTTCTTCAGTGAAAATGGTTTTCAACTCCTTTGTAATTGTGAACTACCCATCTCTTCTATGAAAGGACATCCTTGGTCATCCAACATCCCAATGGATATTAGATTTCTTCTTAGGTCAGGGACATGCCTTACATTAGTTAAGATGATGTCACTATTGTCTTTCAGTCTTAACCCAACTAAGCCTATTCCCCCACAATTTTTCAATTGTGATTATCTCCCATGAAAATAGCCCATCTCTCACATGATTTGTAAGACACAAGCCAATCTTTTGAGTGAGTCATGTGGTAGGTACATCCTAAGTCCAAGACTCAATTTTTCTTTTAATTCCATACATCCTATTTTATGGCCTTTTTCTCAATGGTGACATCTGGAAAAATAAATCCATTCTCCCCAATAGAGACATCTCCTTCTCCATGTTCCCTGCCTCTTCCATGTTCCTTGTCTCTTTTGTATTCTTTGTCTCTGCCATAGTTTATGTTTATGTTTTCTAGGCAATTTCATTTAAAATGGCCCTCTTTGTGACAAAAATAACATTTCGGCCCTTATTTTCCTTTGGAATTCCTTTGACCTTTGAAAGATGGCTTGTTTTTCTTAAAACAGTTTTTTTCCTTTTGAGAAAAGAGATTAAGCCCCTCCATTTCCTTTACCTTCTGATTTTAGCTCTAATTATTTGCATTTAAGTGCTGAAATGACAGATTCCAAATTAATAGAATTTCTTCCATACTTCAAGGCAATCTTCACATCTTTATAGGCTTCTGGTAGGAAGTTTATTAGAATAGTAGCTTCACTTTCTAAACCCAATTTGTCCCCTAGAGCAGCAAAGTTCTTTAGTGAATTTCTTGAACTCATTAAGATTCTCATCAAAAGACTTCGAACAATTCATGCAGTAAATAAACAACTTATTTCTAATGTAAATCTTATTAGGAACTTATTTCTTGATGTATAAAGATTTCAATTTTGTTGGGTTTTATGTAATAAAACTTGTGGTTTGTAAACAATAAACTTATTTTGTTAATCAATATAGATGTTGTTGAAGTTTGATTCAATAAAGTTGTTATTGAAGCATGAATTGCTTACTTCATTTTAGAAATAACCTAAATCCAATAAACTAAGATCCATGACCATTACATGAGTACTTGAACTTTTTGTGGAGACATAAGAGTGGATCAAGTTTAAATAGCCAAAATGGTCTATAGTATACGAATAAGGTTAGGTACCTTATTCTGGGGACATCATCGGATGCGGCTCATTTTATAGATACTACAGTTGTTATAAAGTGCTACCAACAAAGTGATCCCGATTCATTCATGTGGAGACATGCGAGTTAAGACTGACTTTTTCAAAGCGATGACCTAGGTAACTTGACCTTAATCTTGAGTTAACTATGAACTCCTATTTATTTGGGATTATCATTAGATTTGTATAGGTGAGGGTTGGCTCAATAGCGTCGACTCAATAAGCCTCTCATTTGAGGGATAAGATCGAGTAGATAGTTGTGGACATAGGGTGCAAGATGGAACTCACTCCTACCCGCTTTTAAGGATAATAGAGAGGTTGTTCCCTTAAGTGCTGACTCCAAATCTTGAACAAGGGACCCCACCCTCTCATTGGCTTGAGAGGGACTCGATTTAGTGATTGGATTACAAACTAATTGTTCATTAGTGGATTAGTGGGACTTAAGGAACAAGACATCTCAGGGGTAAAATAGCTTTTTGACCCATTTGTTATTACTACAACGTTGACTTACTGATTATGGTTATATCGAATGGATACAATTATATCTACAGTGAGGGGAGTACAACTACTAGGCTTTAAGGATTGACCCGATAGTTAACAAATGTTGGTTAATTAAGTTAAAGAGTTTAGTCGGTTAATCTCAGATCGTTAGAGCCCATGATCTGTAGGTCCATTAGATCCCCTGCTAGCTCACAAATGGATTAAACCTTAGAATAGCGTGATGAGAGAATTTGGAACGTTCGAATTCAAATTAAGGAAATTATTAATTATATACAATATAATTACACGTTTAATTGATGAATTAAACGAAATTGGATAATTGGATAATATTTAAATATGATTTAAATATTAAAATTACAGGAATAGGGATTTATGTACATAGAATTGGTGTTTTAATAATTTAATATTAGATATTAAATTATTATAATTAATTAAATTGTTTAATTAAAGAATTAATTTTATTACAAATTAATTGTTAAATTAATTTTGTATAAAATTATTTTTTTATTTGATATTAATTATAGAATTAATATTTTACAAATTGTATTTCCCAATTAATTTTGAAAATGGGCTTCAAATTAAAACAAAAATTGAATTTTGATTTGAAATTCAATTTTAAATGGAAAATTACATGAAGGGGGGGTTTTCTCACTTTCAAGTCATAATTCCACCCAAATTCTCCAAGTAGAGGTTTCAAGCCTTAATACAATAGGATTGCATGCTTGATCTGAATAAAACTATTTTCACTTTAACTGAAATTGGGCCAAGAAAAATGAATTTTTCTGAAATTGGAATTGAAGAAGGGTTCTTCAATTTTTGAATGAAAAAACTAGTCATTTTGTTTCAAAATTTTCCCTAAATTCTGCTCATTTTGAATCCCACAATTCAATCTAATGTCTTAGAGAATAGTAGGAAAGATCTAATAGTGGTCTACATTCTTTTAGAGTGAAGAATCAAGCTGATTTCGTGGATTGAAGAAAGTCTTCAAAGGTAATTTTTCAAAATTCTATTTTCTGTTATGAACATGCTTTTTTAATTACTAAAATTGATGAATCAGAGTGTTTAATGACTCTGTTTGCTTCCACTAATTGCATGCTAACTCCATCATCAACTTACTTTCTTTACACACTTTGCAGTACTCATTCGAAAAAGTAGCAGAGAAGAATTTCTTCAAGTAGAAAATGAAACAAGCAAGAACACAAGTATGAAGATCAAGGGAAGAAGAAGAGTACTCAAAACATTATATTGGTTTGGTGTATTTCACCTACATCCATTCTCAAGAAGGCAGTAGCAAGAACTTCATTCATTAAGAGTTTTAAAAAATACAGAGTAAACTCACAGAATCTCTATTTTTCCTTTTAGTTTTTAGAAAGTAAAATTTCTTAGCATTCTTTCATTTTTCATCATCTTCTTTGTTTGATTTACTTTTCTATTTATAAAAAACGTAGGAGTTGTTGGCTGGAGAAAACAGATTACTAACTGTGTTGGAGGTTCTCGGTTCTTCAACAAATATTCTGGTGAGGTAATTTCTTTTCTATTTTTTTTTTTGTTACAATCTATTTGTTTCACCAGACTTTTAACAAATGCCACGAGCTCGAATAAGCTTCATCTTAAAGTCAGACATATTCAATAGCCTCGTAACACTTCAAAATCAATGACACACACTCACATAGCCATAAGAAAATCCCTCACTTAGCCACCAGAAAACCAGCTTTGGATGAATGAGAGAGAGATGAGGTAGAAGAAGAGGAAATGAATGGTGAAAATGAGATAAGATTTTTATTTTTATTTTTTTTGTTTTGCAAGATTTTTCTTGTCCATGACGAGGGGTATAAATAATATTAAGTAGAGAAAATAAAGATTAAATAAAGGAAATTTGAAATATATAGCAACTTTTAGACTGTTGATTGGAAAAATGGTAAAATCTATTAGAGAGAATTCATAGTTGGAAGAAGTAAAAAAGACGGAGGATGACAATTCACAAAGCCTACCAAGTCACAATGGGAAAATATATTCCAAATAATATGATTTGTTAAAGTTGTTATTTTCCCTCTATTTCGATTGGTTGTATCCTTTCCCTATCTATTACATATTCTTTAGAATTCCTTATTTGTCCACATTGAGGGCAAAATATGTTCATTAATAGGGTTGAAGTTTGCCCTCTGTATAGTGAAAATATACACACAAACATTCCTTCCTTTTATGTGTGTTAATCTGACTATTGACTTGGTATCAGAGCTTCCATGGCAAATGCCATTCCCACTGTTATCTCCTCAGGACCTGAGCCTGCTCGATTCAATCACCCACCACTAAATCAACTCCTCAACCAAATCACTAGCACCAAATTAGAACGAGGGAACTATCTCCTATGGAAGACGCTTGCCTCCCCATTTTGCGCATCTACAAGCTCGAAGGCCATCTGTCAGGTACAAGCCCTTGCCCATCCATGTTTCTTCCTGAAGGAACTCTTTGGAGAGAGAACATTGAGCGGAAATAGATCGACCAAATTTCATTTTTATTGAGTATAAATTTTTACAGTAAACTAGAAACATTATATGCATTTAATTATAAATCATAGCATGCTAAAGAAAGGGTTTTAGAAACCTCACCTTTGAAGACCTTTCTTCATGTTTTCCCTCGAACAATTCACGAACTCCTTGAAGACTTTCTTCAAGAATAACCTCGAACAAGATCGAACACTACCACAAATGTTTTCTCGGTACAGGGTGAGAACCCAAGAATGGTGGGCTTTGGCCATTTTGGTTTTGAGGAAAAACTTAATGGAGAAGAGGAAAGATTAAGAACTCTATCAAAAAACTCAAACACACATAACTCTTCTGTAGTTTTTTCTTACTGTCAAATTTGACCAACTACCTTAGTAAGAAGAAGAAGAAACTTTTTCTTTTCTACTTGCCAAAAAAACCACCTACCACTTATGTGATTGGAGAGAAAATAAGGGGAAAGGAGTTATAACTCCCTTCCTTGGTATTAAAATAATAATTAATATAAATATAAATATGATAACTAACTTATCATATTATATATATATTTATATATATATATATATTAAATTATATGTTATATCAAATATAACATATAACCTATAATTTTAATATTGTATCATATACAATATAAACTATAGTTTCTTTCATCTTTTATATGACATTTAATATAAATCATATTTATATTAAAATTAACAACTATGAATCCAATTCATAGAAAATATATTTGAATTTCATTCAAATATTTATTTCTTCTCATTAAGCTATAATGTATCAAATACATTATAACAATTATATCACATATAATTGAATCAACATAATTATATCATAAATAATTAAATCCCTCTATTAATTTTAATCATTCAAATTAATCCAAAAAACTGATTTTCAATTAATCCTATTGAGCTACCAAGGGTACCTTATGGACCTGTAGCTTGAAGTTCCAACGGTACATGAATAATTAATTAAACTCTTTAATTACATTATTCACCATCCGTTGATTGTCGGGCACTCCACTAAAGATCAACAGCTGCACTCTTCGCACTATAGATATATTTCTGTGTCCATTGGATATAAGCAATCAACAGTACGATGACCCTTCACAAATTGCTCGTAAGTAACTAGGCCAAATTAGTTACATCTAACTCTTTATGTATCATTGATCCCTCTAATAAACAATAGATCATAGTCCAACTATGACTAAACCCCTCTTGGGCCAGGAGAGGGTATGGCGCTACATTGTTCAAGACTCGGAATCAGCCCTTAAGGGAGCAATTTATCTACTTATCCTTGCCTCGAGGAAGCAGTGAATTCCATCTTGTGTAGCTGTGTTCCCAGCTCCCCAATCAGACGAATCCCCAAAATGATAGACTTGTTGAGTCGGAAATCTGGTCACTCACCCGTACAAATCAAAGGACTACCCTTAAAAGCAAGAGTTCACAACTCACTCAAGATTCAGATCATATTACCTATGGTCATCGTAGTGAAATGTAAGTCTCTATTATGAACGGCGTTATATAATGAGACTAAATATTTTGTGGTCCGGTCTTATACAAACTCCTTTGTATAGAATATCCCCATTTGGATGTTATACATGAATGATCGGGATCAGATCATTTATAGTACTTTACAACAATTGTAACACCTACAAAGCGGGTCATACTCGTAGTGTCACAAGGATAAGGTACCCAACCTTATCCATCTACTACATACCATTTAGGTTATCACTTAAACATGATCCACCTATATGTCTCTACATACATGTTTAAGTTACAAAGATAACCTTGGATGTTAGTTTATTGGTTTGTGGTTAATGCAACTAAAATATCATATATTTTATAGACAATGAATAAAATATCATATATTTTATTAAATACACAATGAACTTATTCAATAATGTTTACAAACTATAGAACCCTACGAGATTTAGGGCATCAACCTTAACACTTCCCCCCTTCCCCTTGAAACTTCCTCATCGTCATTTAGAGTCAGTTCATAAGCTGTTTCGGAGGACTCTGTCAGCACCACGATTGAAAGAAGTATCAACACTCAATACGAAGCTTGGATTCAAGTTAATCAACTCCAACTTGGGTGGCTATACAACTCCATGTCCCCAGAGGTAGTAGTTCAGCTAATGGAGTTTGATAATGCCAAGGATCTTTGACAAGCTATTTATAAGTTTTTCGGCATACAGTCAAAGGCTGAGGAGGATTATCTCCATCAAGTATTTCAAAAAACATGGAAATGGAACCTTAAAATGAGTGAGTATCTAAGCCTAATGAAAACACATTCCGACAATCTAGCTCAAGCAGGAAATCCTGTTACAACCCGAGCCCTAATCTCCCAAGTTCTTCTAGGCCTAGATGTGTTGGGGTTGATGCCCTAAAGTTTCGTATCCTGTAGTTTTTAAACAGTATATATGAACACCTGTGATTGTTAATATATGATATTTATTTCACATCTTGTTGTTTTTCTCGGTTATTTGTTTTATTTACTTTGCCACAAACCAATAAACATAAAATTCCTAGTTATTTGTATGTGACTCAAGCATGTATGTAATGACATATAAGTAGATCATGTCTTGAGTGATAACCAAAAGGGTTTGTAGTATATAGATATAGGAGGGAAACCTTATCCTGGTAACGCTATGGACGCGACCCGCTTTGTGGAATGGTCACAAGTGTTGTGACTTGTCACAAATGGTCTGATCCTGATCATTCTTGTTGGGGACATGCGAGCGGGGGCATCCTATACAAAGAGTTTGTATAAGACTTGACCATGAAGTGTTAATGTCTCGTTATATAACACCGTTCATGACAGAGACTTCACTTCACTAGGATGACCATAGGTAACATGACCTTAATTTTGAGTGAGTTCGAAACTCCTGCCATTGAGGGCGGTCCTTTGATTTGTATGGGTGCGAGTGGCCAAGTCGCCGATTCAAACCTAACATTTTGGGGATTCGTCTGATTTGGGAGCTGGGAACTCAACTACACAAGATGGAATTCACTCATTCTCCGAGGTAGGATGTAGATAGATGGTTCCCTTAAGGGCTGATTTCGGGGCTTGAACGATGTAGCGTCACACACCTTCTCTTGGCCCGAGAGGTGTACACATATAGTTGGACTATGTTGTATTGTTCATTAGAGGAATCAGTGGTATTTAAGGAGTGAGATGTAACTACAGGAGCAAAAATGTAAATTAGCTCAACTGTACTTATGAGCATCTGTGAAGGGTCATCGTACTCATGATTGGTTATATCCGATGGACAATGAAATATATCTGTGGTAAGAAGAGTTCAACTGTTGGTCTTTAGTGGAATCACTGACAGTTAACGGATGGTGGATCTCGTGGCTAAAGAGTTTAGTCAGCTATTCACGTACCATTGGAGCTTCGAGCCACAGGTCCATTAGGTCACCTGGGTAGCTTAGATAAAGTCGAGAACCAGTGTTTGAGTTAATTTGAAATGTTCAAATTGACAAGAGGAAGTTCAATTATATATGATATAATTGGCTAAATGTGTGAGATACATTATTTTGGAGAAAATTAGATATAAATATGATTTATATCAAGTAGGGGAGAAAATACTATAGTAGATATATGATATCAAACTATAGGATATAAATATCATATGATTATATTTATTAATAAAATTAATAGATTAATTATTTGATAATTAACGAATTTACCCATGTTCGGACGTGGGAAGTGAGGCTGTGAAGGTTATGGTAACCGACGAGTTAAAATAATGAAAATCGTTTTCATTTTATTATTCATTCGTGCATTCGTAACGCCCGCACTCAAAAAGAATTCATGAAAGCGATCGCGAGAGCCTATACGATAAAAGCTTGTTCATCTAAACGATCGTCTACTTCACGCATTCTCTAAACGATCGTATACATTTTTCCTAAACGATCGTTCAGTTTTTACTACACGATCGTGTAGCTCTATTATATGATAAGCATTTCCGCTATACGATAGTAAAGTTTCATCTCCCACTTGTTTATCGTCTACATGATGTCTTCTCCTCTGTCCTCTACCAAACTCACCCGAGCCCACTCCTTGGGTTTTTTACGCCAAGGATACCCGGGTTTCTCTTGTGGTGGTGTCGTCCCCGCGACATTGTTCGTGTATGCTCGGATTGTGCTGTTGCAGTCGACATACTCGCCGAGTGCTGGTAGATCGGTGGGAGGTTTTCCGTTTTTGAGGGTTCAGACATACGAAAACAGTCTTCATTTGGTATGAAACTTTTTCCTTGTGAATTATTTTATTTTGAGCATGCCGATAATGAGTTTTATATGCATAACTATATGTGTTGAATGTATGACATTTATGTTTCGGTTACTGTGAAATCGGAGCGATCTAAGCCTGCTCATGGAACTCTTGGTATGAGATCCTTCAATTGGTGTCAAAGCCAGGTTTCTGATATTCTGATTTCATTTGTTGCAATGAAATAACATTTACATTAAAGGTGGGTGCATTTCTACGCTGTTTTAAATGTTAATTCTGCTGTGGATGTGCCAGATTAATGGATGTTTTTGGGATGATTTTCCTCGGTCTGTTTAACTCCTTTTACATTTGTGGTTGTTTGCAAACGCCTGTGCATTTATGGGCATAAATAATCGTAATCGAGTATGTATTCAAAGTGTTTGGAGTCTTGAGTCATTCGTCAAAGTTCTGGGCAAAGGTTGCGGCTCTTCGAGGAAGAAGATGATCTAGGGTTGATCGCATCGTGCAGAAAAGGTTCTATGCGATCGTTGTCCATCGCATCGTGAAGATGAAGAACTATGCAATTGTGGTTGAACGATGGAGTATGCGATCAAGAGTTGGTCGTATCGGGTTGACATCGGACACGCAATCGCGGAGTATCGTTTAGTGCGCGCGCGAGCTAGACGATCGTTTAGGTCAGCAAGCTTCATTGCTTAGTAACTGACTAAACGATCATTTAGCATCGCAAGGTAAATCGTTTACCAAAGTTGCACGCATTGGTTAGATGATCAGACACTCGCATATCGTTTCAAGCGTGCTAGACAATCGTTTAGGTCAGCAAGCTTCATCACTTAGTAACTGACTAAACGATCCCTTTGTAACTCAAGGTAAATCGTTTACATGTCGCCGTGCTACACGATCGTTTGGACGATCAGGCTTCGCAGCCTCGTTGTCGTCTACGTGGTCGTTTGCTAATGTTCTTATCGTCTACCTGCAGAAGTTTCCTACACAATGAAGACCTCCTGACGGTTCAAGACCCGATTCGCCTGTGAACTAGTTTGCTCGATGAAAAATGTAATGGATAGGGTTTTCATTCTGATTTTTTGGTTTAAAAGCTCATCTCGGTCCATTAATTTCTTTGCTTAATACATGCGATGTATGTTTTATATGTCATATGGTATGCACATATAGTAAATCCCGTCTTAGGTTATGTATTGATCATGCATCATCTCTTTATTGTAATTGTTATAATTTAGAGAAGCATGATTTTAATTATGTAAAAGCATACTCATGCATCATATAATATAAGAGTTATATTTGTGCATGCATAAAAAGCATTGACATGCATCATCTTTATATTATAATTGTTATAGTATAAGGGTGAATGATAACATGTTTTCTTGGTTATTACGTGTAATATAAAAGTTATATAGTAATGACCGGACATTGCATGAAGCATGACACATAGGTTACTTTATAAATGTTATAATCACCTCGTTATGCGCAATATTTTTTAGTTGTTTCTTTTTAAGAGTTAAAGAGAAATAAGAACTAAAAGAAATAAGAAAGACATGCATGCTCACTTAGGTTTAATTCATGGTTTTAAAATGTTTAAAACTTGGATCACATAGAACTAAGATCACAGTTCTAATATGATTAGCAACCCTAAGGCTTTAATCTTTTAATAAGTTTAATAGGATTAAATTGATGAATAAAAGGTTAAAGTGTAGCAAATCTATCTATAAGAGACCTTTTGTCTAAGGCGGGTTCTGTCTAGGCTGGGGTATTTAAGTTGAAGGAAACGTAACACCTTTACCTAGGAACTTACCTGGAAAGGTGAATTAGATAGATTTGATGCATGCATGCAAGTTAAGGACAGTCCATTAAAGTGTTTAAATGTGACTACTTGAACTTGTTTATATTTCATAAAAAAACGTTGTTTATGAGTAGGCTTTAAAATGACCACTTAATCAGTAGCCGGATTGTCTAGGTTAATGAATTCCTAGGTAGAATATTCAGTGGGAGATACTTGGGATATAAGATGCTTCACTTAAACCTTTCACTTTTCTCCTAAAGTCTACACCATGAGATCTATCCTAGTCTCACGGCACCTTTGGCGTATCCCCTCAATGGATGGTGTTTGGGTAGGTTAATATCAAAGTGGATGAAGAGAATGTTCATAGTAAATGGAAGCAGGAAGTGTGACAGCATATCCCTCGGTTTCCCTTGTTAGATTGAATAAAGTTTCTGCGCATCGCCTCGAGGTACCCTGGGAGTGTCCCCCTAAAGAATGGCAGTTTTGCACGTTTCTTTATTTGATTTCCTGTAAGAGGATAATGTAACTTAGTCTCTTGTCCTAATCTGTCTTTTCCCTATGGTAAGCGCATTAGGGCGGGACTCTAGCACCAAAAACGAGGGGTTACACTTACATGGAATAGTTAAAGGTTAATGATTCTAGACCGAAAAATGGTGGCTATTAGATTCAGTTCCAAGAGTTGGTTCTGCCTAATGGTTGAGAATGTCTCATCCTAGTGAAAGGGCAACTGATCACCCCACCGGTGGC
Source organism: Benincasa hispida (assembly GCF_027475165.1). NCBI lineage: Eukaryota > Viridiplantae > Streptophyta > Magnoliopsida > Cucurbitales > Cucurbitaceae > Benincasa > Benincasa hispida. The sequence continues at coordinate 28,446,074 of NC_143478.1, forward strand.
GTTTGTCCTGACTCACTGGGGCATCATTGCAAAATAGAAGTCTATAACTTAGGGTACTTGAAACTGTTTTGCAAAACAAATTGGTTTAAAAGTGGTTTAGCAAAATCTAATCAAGATTTGTTCGTATTTTTAACAATTTTTCCAAATGGTTACAGCCACCTTATCGTTGTTAAGCGCTGAAAAATTAACTGGCGAAAATTTTTCAACATGAAAACACATGATCACGACGATTCTAATCATCGAGGATCTCATGTTCGCTCTCACGGAGGCTTGTCCTTCTATTTCAGCTCCAAATGTTGCTCGAAATGTTTGGGAGGCATACGAGCGATGGACAAGGGCGAATGAGAAGGCTCGAGCCTATATCTTGGCAAGTCTTTCTGACGTCTTGGCTAAGAAGCATGAGCCTATGGTCTCAGCCCGTGAGACCATGGAGTCCCTACGAGGGATGTTTAGACAACCGTCCAAACAGCTTATGCATGAGGCTCTTAAATACATATTCAACTCCAAAATGCAAGAAGGCACCTCTATTCGTGAACATGTGCTAAACATGATGGTCCATTTCAATGTGGCGAAGTTGAATGGGTCTACCATCGATGAGGACAACCAGGTTAGCATAATCCTACATTCTTTGCCGGAGAGCTTCCTACACTTTGCTAGCAATGTGATTCTTAAAAAAGTGAAATATAACCTTACAATTCTCCTCAACGAGTTGCAGACATACCAATCTCTACTGAAAAGTAAGGAGAGCCATAAGGGTGAGGCAAACGTTGCTTCATCCTCAAGAACGTTCCATATAGGTTCGACCTTAGGAACGAAGTCTACACCTTCAACTTCCAACTCTGCAAAGGGGAAGAAGAAGAAGGATGGTAAGGGAAAAGGGAAAGCACCTGCTAACCCACCGCCTGTCACCTCGAGGAGGCGTCCACCAGTTGCTAAGGGAAAGTGTTTCCATTGCAACTAAGATGGACATTGGAAGAGGAACTGTCCTCTGTATCTGAAGGAGAAAAAAGCAGCCAAGGTGGATAAAGGTAAATGTGATTTACTAGTGCTCGAAACTTGTTTAGTGGAGAATGATGATTCTGCCTGGATAATTGATTCAGGCGCCACTAACCATGTTTGTTCTTCTTTTCAGGGGATTAGATCTTGGCAACAGCTGAAGGCTGGTGAGATGATGATGCGAGTAGGCACCGGGCACGTCGTCTCAGCTGTGGCAGTGGGAGGATTCCAGTTAACTTTACATAATATGTTTCTAATTTTAAATGATGTATATATTGTTCCTGAACTAAAAAGGAACCTTATTTCTATAAAGTGTTTATTGCAATGTAAATACACTATTTCTTTCAGTTTGAGTAAAGTTTTTATTCATAAAGATGGTGTCTTTATTTGAACAGAAAATCTGGAATCGAATTTATATGTGCTAAGGCCGTTAGCCATTAATTCCCTCCATAATAATGAAATGTTCAAAACTGTCGTAACTCAATCAAAACGTGAATTTCTCCAAAAGAAAATGCCCAACTTTGGCATCTATGTTTAGGGCACATAAATCTCAATAGGATTGAGAGATTGGTGAAGAATGGACTTCTAAGTGAGTTAGAAGAAAATTCTTTACCTGTGTGCGAAAGAGGGCAAGATGACTAAACGACCTTTTACTGAAAAAGGTTCTAGAGCCAAGAAGCCTCTTGAGTTAGTATATTTTGACCTTTCTGGTCCTATGAATGTGCGAGCCCGAGGTGGCTATGAGTATTTTATCAGTTTTACTAATGACTACTCTAGGTACGGGTATGTTTATCTTTTGTAACGAAAGTCTGAATCCTTTGAAAAGTTCAAAGAGTTCAAGGCTGAAGTTAAAAACGCATTAGATAGATAGATTAAAACACTTCGATCAAATCGAAGTGGAGAGTTTTTGGACTCCACATTCCAGAACTATTTGATAAAAAATGGAATCATTTCCCAACTCTCAGCGTCGGGTACACTTCAGCAGAATGGTGTAGCGGAGAGGAGAAATAGGACCTTATTAGACATGATTCGCTCGATGATGAGTTACGCTTCCTTACTGGACTCGTTTTGGGATTTCGTAGTGGAGATTGCAGTGTACATACTCAACTGTGTTCCCTTCAAAAGTGTTGCAAGAACAACTCTGGAGTTGTGGAATGGGCGTAAAGCTAGTTTACGTCATTTCCACATTTGGGGTTGCCCTACACATGTGCTTGAGGCTAATCCCAAGAAGTTGGAACCACGGTTGAGGTTATGCCTCTTTGTAGGCTACCCCAAAGGTACACGAGGGGGTTATTTTTATGATCCAACAAAAAATAGGGTGTTTGTTTCAACAAACGGTACTTTCCTGGAGGAGGATCATATAAGGGAGCACAGTCCACGAAGCAAAGTCGTGTTTCATGAGCTTTCCAATGAACCTGTTGAAACTTCAACAAGAGTTGTTGAAGAGCCTACTACATCAACAAGAGTTGTTGATGGGAGTTCATCCAATAGCTCGGTTCCACTTCAAGAGTTGAAGGAACCTCGATGTAGTGGGAGGGTTGTGAACCCACCCGTTCGCTATCTGGATTTCACGAAAATCCTTGCTATGGTAGCAGATGGCGACGTTGAGGATCCGTTGTCTTATAAGAAGGAAATGGAGAATGTTGACCAGGATGAATGGGTCAAGACCATGGATCTCGAGATGGAGTCGATGTACTTCAACTCAATATGGGATCTTGTAGATCAGCCTGATGAGGTTCGCCCTATATGTTGTAAATGGATCTACAAGCGCAAATGGGGTGCTGATGGGAAGGTACAGATCTTCAAGGCTCGACTTGTGGCAAAGAGTTATACCCAGGTAGAGCTCGCCTATTGCCATGGTAAAGTCGATCCGCATCCTCCTATCCGTTGTAGTTTATTATAATTATGAGATCTGGCAAATGGACGTTAAGACGACATTTCTAAATGGAAATCTTGAAGAGACCATTTATATGGTGCAGCCCGAGGGATTCATAGCCCAAGGTCAAGAGAAAAAGGTTTACAAACTGAATCAGTCCATTTATGGACTGAAATAGGCGTCTCGATCTTGGAATATATGGTTTGATGCTGCAATCAAGTCGTATGGCTTTGACCAAAATGTTGATGAATCTTGTGTCTACAAGAAGATCATCAATAAGAAGATTCATCAACGCTTCAGTCATCTTATTAGTGTTATATGTAGATGATATCCTACTCATTGGGAATGATGTAGGTCTACTGAGTGCAATTAAGAACTGGCTAGCGACCCAATTCTAAATGAATGATTTGGGAGAGGTTCAGTTTGTTCTAGGTATACAGATCTTTCAGGATCGCAAGAACAAAGTGCTAACACTGTCTCAGGCATCGTACATTGACAAGATGTTGCTCAAGTACTCGATGCAGGACTCCAAGAGGAGTCTATTGCCATTCAGGCATGGAGTCACTTTGTCTAAGGAAATGTGTCCTAAGACGCCTTAAGAGGTTGAAGAGATGAGATGGGTCCCATATGCGTCTGCCATTGGCAGTTTGATGTACGCGATGCTCTGTACTCGTTCAGACATTTGCTACGCTGTGGGCATAGTCAGTAGGTATCAGTCTAACCTAAGCCAGGTTCACTGGACCACAGTGATGAACATCCTCAAGTATCTTCGGAGAATGAGAGACTACATGCTCGTGTATGGCTCGAGAGATTTAATCCTTACAAGATACACAGATTCTGACTTTCAGACTGATAAGGACTCTCGCAAGTCCACATCAAGGTCACTCTTTACTCTTAACGGAGGACCTGTAGTGTGGTGAAGAACTAAGCAGGGGTGCATCGCCGACTTCACTATGGAGGCGGAGTACATAGCGGCTTGCGAAGCTGCTAAGAAGGTCGTTTGGCTCAGGAAGTTCTTGACAGACCTGGAAGTTGTTCTAGATATGTCTAGGCCCATTACCCTCTATTGTGATAATAGTGGGGCAGTGACGAACTCCAAAGAGCCAAGGAGTCACCGACGCGGTAAACACATAGAGCGGAAGTATCATTTGATCCGCGAGATAGTGTATCAAGGGGATGTGATCGTCACGTAGATCGCTTTGGAGCACAATGTTGCTGCCCTGTTTACAAAGGCTCTCTCGGCTACAGTGTTTGAAGGTCACCTATGGAGCATGGTTCTACAGGATCGCCCGCGGCTAAACTAGGGCAAGTGGGAGATTTTATTATACTGGTCTTTTATGCATTAGTTTATTGTTTTGTACTAAGTTTTTTGTACACCCCACTTCACTTTAGGACAAGTAGAAGATTGTTGGGGTTGATGTTCTAAAGTCTTGTGTCCTACAGTTTATAAACAGTATATACGAACATCTGTGATTGTTAATATATGATATTTACTTCACATCTTGTTGTTTTGCTCGGTTATTTGTTTTATTTGCTTTACCACAAACCAATAAACATAAAATCCCTAGTTATCTGTATGTGACTCAAGCATGTATGTGGTGACATACAAGTGGATCATGTCTTGAGTGATAACATATATGGATATAGGAGGGAAACCTTATCCTGTAACACTACGGACACGACCCGCTTTGTGGAATGGTCATAATTGTTGTGACTTATCATAAATGGTCTGATCCTGATCATTCATGTTGGGGATATGCGAGCGGGGGCATCCTATACAAAGAGTTTATATAAGACCTGACAATGAAGTGTTAATGTCTCGTTATATAACACCGTTCATGACAGAGACTTTACTTCACTAGGATGACCATAGGTAACATGACCTTAATCTTGAATGAGTTAAAAACTCCTGCCATTGAGGGTGGTCCTTTGATTTGTATAGGTGCGAGTGGCCAAGTCACCGATTCAAACCTACCATTTTGGGGATTCGTCTGATTTAAGATTTGGGAACTCTGCTATACAAGATGGAATTCACTCCTTTCCCAAGGCAAGGGTAAGTAGATAGATGGCTCCCTTAAGGGCTGATTCCGGGGCTTGAACAATGTGGCGTCACACATATTCTCTTGGCCCGAGAGGTGTTCCCACATAGTTGGACTATGTTGTATTGTTCATTAGAGGAATCAGTGGTATTTAAGGAGTGAGATATAACTACAGGGGCAAAACAGTAAATAGGCTCAACTGTACTTACGAGCATCTGTGAAGGGTCATCGTACTCATGATTGGTTATATTCGATGCACAATGAAATATATCTGTAGTAAAAAGAGTTCAACTGTTGGTCTTTAGTGGAATCACTGATAGTTAACGGATGGTAGATCTCGTGGTTAAAGAGTTTAGTCAGTTATTCACATACCATTGGAGCTTCGAGCCATAGATCCATTAGGTCACCTGGGTAGCTTAGATAAAGTCGAGAACCAGTGTTTGAGTTAATTTAAAATGTTTAAATTGACAAGAGGAAGTTCAATTATTATGATATAATTGGACTGGTTAATTATATATGATATAATTGGCTAAATGTGTGAGATACATTATTTTGGAGAAAATTAGATATACATATGATTTATATCAAGTAGGGGAGAAAATACTATAGTAGATATATGATATCAAACTATAGGATATAAATATAATATGATTATATTTATTAATGAAATTAATTGATTAATTATTTGATAATTAACGAATTTACCCACGTTCGGACGTGGGAAGTGGGGTTGCGAAGGTTATGGTAACCGACGAGTTAAAGTAATGAAAATCATTTTCATTTTATTATTCATTTGTGCATTCGTAACACCCGCGCCCAAAAAGAATTCGTGAAAGCGACCGCGAGAGCCTATACGATAGAAGGTCGTTCATCTAAATGATCATCTACCTCACGCATTCTCTAAACGATCGTATACATTTTTCCTAAACGATTGTTCAGTTTTTTCTACACGATCGTGTAGCTCTACTATAAGATAAGCATTTCCACTATACGATAGCAGAGTTTCATCTCCCACTTGCTTATCGTCTACACGATGTCTTCTCCTCTGTCCTCTACCAAACTCACCAGAGCCCACTCTTTGGGTTTTTTACGTCAAGGATACCCGGGTTTTTCTTGTAGTGGTGTCATCCCTGCGACATTGTTCGTGTATGTTCAGATCGTGCTATTGCAATCGACATACTCGCTGGGTGCTGGTAGATCGGTGGGAGATTTTCCGTTGCTGAGGATTCAGACATACGAAGACAGTCTTCATTTAGTATGAATCTTTTTCCTTGTGAATTATTGTATTCTGAGCATGCCGATAATGAGTTTTATATGCATAACTGTATATGTTAAATGTATGACGTTTATGTTTTGGTCACTGTGAAATCGGAGCAATCTAAGCCCGCTCATGGAACTCTCGGTATGAGATCCTTCAAGATGAAGAGTACAATCCTGTTGTGGTAGGTATTCAAGGTAAGCGGGTATATCATGGTTGGATATGCAATCCGAGCTTCTCTCATATAAGAAGAGACTCAAGCATCAAAACTCAGTGAAGGCAAGTAAGTCATTCAACAATCCTGTTATTGTCAATGCAGTGTTTAACAAAACATAGAATGGGTCAAAACCTCAAGGACCTCCAACCTTCAATCGGCAATAGTCTGGTGGGTCTTAAGGAGGTGGAAATCATGGTCAGAACCATCAATACAATAGTATGAACAATAGAGGACGAGGAAGGGGTCGTGGCAACAATCGTCCAATATGCCAAGTATGTGGAAAATATGGCCACATTGCCATGGTCTGCTATCATCAGTTTGAAAAAGATTTTACTCTAAATGCAAATCAAGTGACGAGAAAACTCTAGTATGTCTGCACCTAACATCAATCCAAATGCGTTTCTATCTACACATATATCTAATCCTTTTGTTGCCACACCCGAAACTGTTAGAGACTCCTCGTGGTATGCAGATAGTGGTGCTACAAATCATGTGACAACTGACCCTAACAACATTACCAACCCAACAGAGTATGGTGGTACTGATTTAGTAAAAATTGGTAGTGGTGACAAATTACAAATTACATATACTGGTGATTCTTGCTTATCTAATGGATTAAATTTGTTTCATCTTTGAAATGTGTTGTGTGTTCCTACCATAGCTAAGAATTTACTTAGTGCCTCTAAGCTTGCCCAAGATAACTCACTCTTTCTTGAATTTTATGGTGATCATCATTTGATTAAGGACAATGTTACAAGACTCACACTTCTGAGAGGGGGGCTTAATGATGGTTTATACTGGTTGAAAGATGTTCAAATAGTAAGAGACAGCAATCCACAAGGGCATCAGTACTTGCACAAAAATAAGAACACAACAACCTTTATCACGAGTGGAAGAGTTCAGGTGAATGTTGTTGAGTCATGTACTGTTTGGCATAGACGCTTAGGTCATCCATCCCTTAAAACTTTATGTTATTTACTCAAGAGTTGTAATCTTGATACAAAATCTAATGAAGAGTCCTTATTTTATGAATCCTGTCAGCTGGGCAAATCTCATTCCCTTCCCTAACAAAATTCTGACTCATTCCCTTCCCTAACAAAATTCTGAGTCTCATGCCTCTACTGCTTTTGATGTTATTCACTCTGATGTATGAGGTCCAGCACCAATTACATCCTCCAATGGTTATCGTTATTATATATCCTTCATTGATGATTTCAGCAGGTATCTTTGGATATATCCTCTAAAGTTAAAAAGTGAGGTTGTGGATGCATTCAAACGCTTTCTTAAGCTAGTGAATAATCAATTTAACAAAACAATCAAGACCATACAAATCGACAATGGCAATGAATACTCCAAAATTTATTATATCTGTGAGTTTGAAAGAATCATAACAAGGAGATCTTTTCCATACTCTTCAGCTCAAAATGGAAGAGCGGAACGAAAGCACAGGCATGTAGTTGAGACTGGTCTAACGTTACTTGCACAAACATCCATGCCTCTATCCTTTTGGTAGGATGCCTTCTTTACTGCCTCAACCATGATTAATGGAATGCCCGGCCCTATTCTCCAAGGTAAATCTCCTATTGAATTATTATTTCACATTAAACTGGTTCTTTCTATTCTCAGGGTCTTTGGCTGCGCGTGCTACCCTTGTTTACGTCCCTACCAAGGCAACAAGTTTCAACTGCACTCTGAACAATGTGTTTATCTGGGGCCAAGTCCAGTTCATAAAGGCTATCGTTGTTTAAGTCCGTTAGGGAGGATCTATATTTCAAGAAATGTAAAGTTCAATGAAGCTGTCTTCCCATTTTCCTCTAAAACTCAAGTGAAAACTGATACGAACCAAAATTTTCAATCTATCCAACCTAACTTGCAGCCCCTATTACATACTCTCCCTTTTCCAGTTGACAACTTCCCTACAACCCACCCTTAAATCTCAACTCCACCTAGCACCCATAACCCCCCTTCTGATACAAATATAACCCCACAATCACAACCAATATGACCTATCTCAATACTGATTCTATCCCATCATATCGTAACAGAAAATGAGTCTGAGCAGCCGAACTCATCTCTACCTATCCCAATAACTTCAGCTAATGATTGTTCAACTTCTCCAATCTCTCATAGTTCTAATCCTTCTCCATCTCAGTCTCAATCTCCCGTTCAACCAGCACCTCAAAACCATCATCCACAACCTTCTCCCCCAATGATAACAAAAGCCAAGGTTGGCATCTTTAAACCAAAATCCTGGATTGCACAGCAAACTGACTGGACTCTCACAGAGCCAACTAGAGTGAAAGATTCTTTGGCAAATCCTCATTGGAAGCAAGCTACGGATAGTGAATACTCGATTCTCATTCAAAATAAAACATGGAAGCGTGTACCACCGTCATCAACCTATAATGTGATCGAAAATAAGTGGATCTATCACCTGAAAAGAAATGTTGATGGGTCCATTCAACACTACAAAGTTAGACTAGTAGTCAAAGAATTTCATCAACATCCGGGAATAGACTTTTTTGAAACATTTAGCCCCGTTGTTAAAGCCTCAACTATTCGGGTAATACTTAGCATTGTTGTCACTTATAATTGGCCTCTTTGTCAATTGAACTTCAATAATGCATTCTTAAATGACACTCTTACGGAAGATGTCTACATGTCCCAACCACCGGGTTATGTTGATGCAAGATATCCAAACTACATCTACAAACTCACTAAATCCATTTATGGACTTAAAGAAGCCCCTCGGGCTTGGAACACAGTTTTAAAAACAGTTATTCTCAATTGGGGATTTAGTACCTCGACATCAGACAATTCTCTCTTCATTCTTCACAAAGGACCCTCCACAGTTTTTCTACTAGTATATGTTGATGATGTGATATTAACAGGGAATGACTTGAAGCTCATTGAATTTCTAATCAAACAGCTGGACAACACCTTTGCTTTAAAAGACATGGGTCAATTACATTATTTTCTGGGAATTCAAGTTACATATGTGGACTCGGGAATCATCCTCAATCAAACAAAGTACATCAACGACCTTCTTCACAAACTGAATCTACACACTCTTAAACCTACTGCATCTCCCAATGTTCAAGACAAACACTTGTCAAAATTTGAAGGAATACCACTTGATGATACTTTTATATATCGTAGTATCATTGAAGCTCTTTAGTACTTAACTCACACCCGACCGGACACTGCATATAGTGTTAATACTTTGAGCCAATTCCTTCAAGAACCCACAGATAGTCATTGGCAAGTAGTGAAACGACTTCTTCGGTATGTTAGTGGATCCAGACATCTTGGTCTTCTATTTCAACCAAGTCAGGATCTTAAAATCTCTGCTTTCTCAGATGTTGACTGGGCATCAAACCTCGATGACAGAAAATCCGTAGCTGCCTATTGTGTCTTTGTAGGAAACAATTTAGTATCGTGGTCATCTAAGAAGCAAATGGTCGTTGCTCGCTCCAGTACAGAGTTTGACTGTCGAGCACTTGCCCACGCATCCTCTGAAATTATATGGCTGCAGCAACTTCTCAAGGAAATGGGGATGTGCTCGCCATTCAAACCAATCTTATGGTGTGTTAATATGAGTGTCAGTGCCCTTGCTGCAAATCTAGTTTTTCATGCTAGAACCAAGCACATTGAGAATGATGTGCACTTTAATCAGGTACCTAAGGAAAATCTGAAAGTTTATTATGTTCCTACCACAGATAAGTTAGCCGATTGTTTAACCAAACCACTGTCTCACTCCCAATTTTACTGTCTACGTGACAAACTTGGTCTTGTTGAACTAACCCCAAGTTTGAGGGGATGTTAGAGAGAATTCACAGCTGGAAGAAGTAAAAAAGACAGAGGATGACAACTCACAAGGCCTGCCAACTGCCAAGTTAAAATGGGAAAATATATTCCAAATAATCTGATTTGTTAAAGTTATTATTTTCCCTCTATTCTAATTGGTTGTATCCTTCTCCCTTTCCCTCCTATCTGTTACAGATTCTTTAGTATTCGTTCTTTTCCCACATTGAAGGCAAGATATGTTCATAAATAGGGCTAAAGTTTGCCCTCTATATAGTGAAAATATACACACAAGCATTCCTTCCTTTTCTGTGTGTTAATCTGACTATTAACTAAACCAGGTTGCTGTAGAAAAATGGCAAACACACTATAGTGCACGTGGGCCCTATTTTTTTTACATGAATTGCCCCCATGGTCCTACAGCAAATGTTCAGAATACTGTGTAATTATATTTTACATGGTCAGGTAACTATATTTCATTCAAATTTACTTTTTCGGTGAAATTATATTTTATATATTCGATTATTATATTTCCATATTTAAATTTAAATACTAAAAAAAAATGTGATCTTTGCAAATATTTTTGGGCAGTTTGGATTTGAGTATTTATATTATTTTTTATTTGAATTTTTGATGTGAAAGTTACTTTAACAAATAAAGGCACAAACTACCCAAAAAGTTAGACATAATCTATAAAATTTAAATGCTTTTAGGGTATTATCAATTAACCAAGATCCATGTAATTCTTTTATTTTTCAATTGCACTCTTGAATTTTATATTGTTGCTTCGTTTTGATTTCTTATCTTCTTTAGCATCTACATATCTTTCTTTTTTTTCTTTCTACTTGATTTCTCGAAATTGTTATGTTATTGGTGTTGAGATTTGTGCCCTAAATCCTTATAGTTAATTAATTATTTAATATAGTATTTAATTTAATTATTAAATATCCAATAATGATTACAGTAAAAGTTCAAAGTTATTTCAAGATACTTGAATAGTATGTAGTTGACATCATGTTGAAGTAATAACTTAAAAGTTGACATCATGTTCAAGTAATAACCTAAAGGGTCTATGGTATATAGATAAGGTTGGATGTCTTGATGTCTTATCAGTAACATTATGGATACGACCCACTTTGTAATCATTGCAAACATTGTGATCCAAATCGTTTATGTGGAGACATGCGAGTGAGGTATCTTATACAAAGACTTTGTATAAGATTAGATTGCGAAATATTTAATCTCTTTGTAACACCGTTTAACTGAAGAGATTAATATTTCATAGGATGGCCATTTGTAACTCGATCTCAATCCTGAGTGAGTTATGGACTCCTGTCTATAAGCGCAGTTCTTTGATTTGTATAAGTAAGAGTGGATCAAGTCAGCGGTTTATCACAGATAAACTATGATATTTTTCTATTATTTGTAAATATTTTTAGCATTTTTGTCATTGAAAATAAATTTTCAATTAATTTTGAAATAATTTGAATTGTTTAAATTATGTTAGGGGAATGTAAATTAGTTGTATGAAATATAATTAATATAATGTTTATGAATACATTATAATATGAAGTTAATTTTGAATATGATTCAAAAATAAACTTAATAATATAAGAGAGATAAATATTTGAATAAGATTCCAATGTTAATTATATGAATAAGATTCATATAAAAACTAAAGGTTAAAATTAATATGGATATGATTCATATTAATACTATGGGTTAGATGAAGGATGTTTATTTGAATATGATTCAAATAAAGTATTATTTAATATGATATATTTAAATATTTAAATAATTATTTATTTAATTAAATAATTGGAGTAATTTAATTAAATTCAAATTTGAATGTAATATGGTTTAATTTGATTTTTTAATTTAATTGAATTTTAGGTCAACTTCCTAATGGCAGAGGAGTTATGAATGGAGGTTGAATGGGAGTTAATGTAACTTCCCTTCGCTCATTTAAATGAAAAAAAAATTACATTTTAGAAGGATTATCCACTTTTTGAAGTACAATATCCCTCTTGCAAAATTATTCCCTTAAAAAACTCTCCCTTCCAAAGTATCAACAGAGAAAAGTTCTACTCTTGATTTTTCCATTCCCTTTTCTTCTTCCGAAATACAGGTCCCACAATCCAGATACTTGCCAGAGAATAGTAAGGTTTTCAAGTGGTGGTGTCCTAATCCTGTTCGTGGAAGGAGGTCTTGCAGAGAAGAGGAAAAGCATTGACGATAGTCTTCAAGGATAAGTTCCTCTATCATTTTGTATTTCACATACTATAAAAGCATGATTAATATTATTTTTCAGTATTTTGTTTATCCTATATGTTTGTACAGTATTGCATGTATGTTTTTCTATCTTCTTGAATTCCAAAAATTATTTAAAAATAGTGGTATTGACATCCACGCACTTCCACACGGGATTCAATCCCTTCAATTATAACTATAGGTTAAAATTATTGTGAATGAAATTCATATTATAACTATAGGTTACGAGAAAGAAATTTTAAATATGATTCAAATATATGTTTAATTAAATATAAGATATTTATTTAATTAATTAATTAAAATTAAATAATTAACTCCCCTATGGTTAAAGGGGAGTTGTTGAAAGGAGTTACAACTCCCATCTTCCTCACTTATGATTAATTACAGAGGGTTTTGATGCTTTTCTAACGTGAAAAACTCTCTCCCAAAGAAAAAAATCTCTAAAAATTTTATAGAGGAGTTTTCTGTCAAAATATATTCCCTATAATTTTCAAAGAGACTCCCACCAACCAGTCCTTGCCAGAGAATAGCAGCAAAGATCTGAAAGAAGTGTAATACTTACTAAGAAGACATGGAGAAGATAGAAGAACAATTCTTCAAGGATAGTATTTTTCAATCTTATTTGTATGATTAACCTAGCATATTTATAGCATGTTGATGTTCTATGATTAATTCTGTACAATTTCTTCTTCCAATTCAAAGACAAAAGTGATAAAACATTTCCGTTACGGGATATAATCCTTTCACTTGGTTAATGAGGACTATGGAAAATGAGGTAGGTAAAGGCTAAAGTTTCACCTTTTTTTAAAAAAAATTTAGAAGTATATGTAAGATGAAGGAGACTAACACTTTCTCCATCTCTCTTTTTTAGTGTTAAGCTGATTGGAATTTGAGTGCAACTACTTCAAAAACTCCTCTTTAAGTTTTTAGTCGAAACAAAATTAGGAATTTTGTGCTCTTGCACTAGAAGAAATTCGGGCTTTAATGTCGGTTTCAACCAACATTAAAGGTCTTTAGTGATTAAAGCCTGTTGGTTGCAACTGACATTAAAGAACCGACATTAAAGACCTTTAATGTCGGTTGCAAACAACATTAAAGCCTGTTTTTTTTTTTTTAATTCTTAACCGACATTGAATAAGTCTCATATAATAAATGGTGAGATCCAGAATACCAACTCCTTCAATTCCAAAAGCTAACCTTCAATTTACCATTTAGCTTACAAATAATTGCAAAGAACAAAAACATATTGACAATTCCAGTATCAACTAATACAAACCCCTTTTTTTTTTCTTAATCTATAATTAGCTGAAGACAAACTAACAAATGCAAATGCAAGCAAACCCAAGGTAGTAAATTCCAAAGCTTCGATGTATCCCATTGACAGAGCATGAATTGAAAACCGCAAGGCAAAATTGGATCATATGGTTCAGGTTCGAAACCATGATAATGTCCCTGCATTAGTGCATTAGAGTATTAATTTGGAACAGAAAAGTATGAACAAATTGTAAAAAGAAGCCTACTGATTTGTAAAAAGAAGCCTGCATTAGTGCATTCGTCTTTTTCTCAAACTTTTCAAATCATAACAGCTCATGGAAAATAATCTAAATGCTTCAAATACTAAACACGAACCTCTCTACAAACCGGGCATTTAGACTCCTGGCTGGCAGCCTTCAGTCCATCACAAATCATCACTGAAGCAGCTAAACAAACACATGATTTGCGGAAGAGATGCCCACAACCCAAAGCATATGGATCAAATAATGTTTCCTGTAACATCAACATAATTCAAAGTCTTATCCAATAAACTACAAATAGAGTCACTTGAAAACACTTAGAAACTGTGCTTAAAACTGCAAGCATTCAAAAATGCACTTACCAGGAACAATTTTTATGTAAATTCCTTGCTGTTGCAAGAAATCCATCTCCTCCCCACCCCTTCCAAACACCTAAAAAACACACAAACAATACCATTAAAAGTATATGGTAGAGGAAGAGATTGAGAGAATACAAATGTGAGGCAACTTCAATCAACATGATTAAAAAGAAAACAAAAAAGTAGCAAACTCAAGTTTTAGGATACTAACTATTTAAATCGGATGTTAAAGAATGCTAGTAGATACTAACTATTTAAATCGGAGAATCTATATGATATTTGATGATATATGCATGAACCTGCCTCCCGAATTCGATAGATTGCAAAGAACAAGCATTCAACACGATTCCGAGCGTATAGTTTATAGGATAAGCTCCCGCTTCCAACATTCTATGAACACTCGAAAAGCAACAAAGATCAAGAAAACTCTACAGTAAATAAGTAATTGGAAGACCTGATGTTTTTGTATGTTCTTACCATTGTGCTTGAGTTCCTGGAAGGACAAATCACAATACAGAATGCAGTACATCTTGGTGATTTGAACTGACATGTTTGATGCAATGTTTTGAGTTGAAGACAAAGATTTAACGATAAATGGAAGCCGAATGGGATAGATATTTCATCCAGTTTACGAGCATCGGTAGATAGATATCTCGTTTAACTCTTATACAAGTCAAACGAGAGGGGACTTTATGTGCGAGAGCGAGAGTGGAGGTATGAGCGAGGGCGAGGGCGAAGGCGAGGGCGAGAGCGAGAGCGAGAGCGAGAGCGGATGGACTTTATGAGCGAGAGCTAGGGACTTGGGCGTGGGCGTGGGCGAGGGCGAGGTCGAGAGTGAGAGTGGATGGACTTTATGAGCAAGAGCGAGGGATTTGGGCGAGAGGGGGGGATTTGGCCTTTATGAGCGAGAGCGAGAGGGATTTGGGCGAGAACTTTGTGGTTTTTTTAGCTGGTTTATATTCAGAAACACTAAAATGTAGCCAAATAGCATTACCTCGAAAACAGATTCAAATCCTTCATGTGACAATCTACAAGGAACAATCTCAAACCTAGATTAAAATTGACACGAAAAAATCTAAAAAAGGGGGAATGAAATTGCAGATTGAATTACCTCAGAAACAGATTCAAATCCTTCATATCTCTGTCGATCTCTCTGTTCTTTCTTCAATTTATTTTTCAATCATCGTTGGAATCTTCTCAAAGCATCGACTATAACTCTCGCTGCTTGTTTATCAATGGCATCGGGAGTACGAAAAGATGCAAAATCGATTTCAAATCGGTACTACATGGACCGGCATTGCCGACCTATCTACGGGTTCTGCCATTTCTCATTGGTTCCACATATCTCTTACCTTTCTACCTCATAAACAGATTCATCGAGTAGGTGTTTGAGGGAGTGATGATCCAAGAAATTGGCTTTTTTGGCATTTTTGGTCGCCATTTTTGATAGCTTTCGGTTTCAGCTCTCTTTGCCGTCTACGAAGGTTTGTCTGAAATCTGAGAGAAAAAGGAGAGAAACAAAATGTAACCTAATATCATTTTCGTAAGAGACAAAAATGGTGAGGGAGACTGGGGAGGAGGAGGTTGATGGGGGAAATAGGGTTTAGAAAAGGGATAGGTAGGATAGATAGGGATAGAAGCGGGAAATGAAAAAAAAATGGGGGGGAATGGGTTTTGTTTTTAAAGAAAAAAAAAAAAGAAAACCGGATCTTTAATGTCGGTTTTAAACAAATGTATACCTACAATGTCAGTTTAAAACCGACATTAAAGATCCGCTTTTTTAAAAAAACAAAATCGATATTATACATCCGGTTTCACTTTTTCCAACCGACATTAAAGTCCAAAATTCTTGTAGTGTTCGTGTCTTTGTGAAATTGGACTTTTGTTATCCATGGGTGTTTTAGACCCTTTGGACCATGGATTAGTTGAGAAGAAGCCATTATTGAGATGGAGTTTCACACTTAGGGAGTCCATATACTTAGGCTCCCACTAAGTGTGAAAATTCCTGCTTATTTAAGACAATTCAATATGATCAAGAGAAACAACTCACGATCTCTAGAATTTCTTGCTTCATAATTGTATGGATCGACACACTTATTGTTTTCAACAAAACACAAGAAATGACACAAATCTTCTTTTCAAAGTGGTAATCCTAAAACAAAAAATATAATTCCTTAAATATGCTGATAATTTTCAATTTTTAGAATTATTTAGCTACTAAACCTAAGTATTTTGATATAAAAATGCATACATTTAGTCTTTTGCATAGAAAAATCAAGTTTAAAATAGTAAATAGTTCAGAGATGACATTTTTAATCTTTGTGAAAAAAAAAGTTGAAAATGGGCAAGAAACTTCTTAATATCTATGTACTTTTGCAGAAAATTCATCGAAGCCAAATTGCTGCAACATTAAAAAAAAAAAACGATTACTATTGTAATCGACCACAACAGAAAGTAAAATTACAGATTTGGATTTTGGACTTAATTTCAAGATTTTCACCACCAAACTTGGTAAATTAGGCAACCTATGAGCCCTCATCTTCGGCAGCAACCTACACTTCTTTGTACTCTATTAAAAAGGCTCTAAGACTCTCTATTATTCATCCATTCCTCTAAGAAAGCATAGACAAAAATTTTGCACCTTTGTCTTTAGTTATTTGACTGTTTGATTCTTGAATCTCTAAGCTACTACACTTGTGTCGATCCAGTCCTGTTCGAATGAGTCAAGTTAGATCAGAATCACATCTTTCTTCTTTACGTTTCATTTCCTCTTTCTGGTATTTTTGAGTTCTTTTAGCTTTCATCTTTTGTTCAAGCACTATTCTTGTTTAATCTTGGAATCTTTCTCAATAGGAAATTTTATATCTTCTTCATCAATTTCATTATGAAATTGTCTACATCTCTAATTTGCTTTCTTTCTTCTTTTTTTTTTTCTTCCATCATGAGCTAAACTTTTCTTTTGGATTCAAATATGTAAATCAGTGAATACCATAAAGAATGTAGAAAATGCTTAATATGTAAAATAAAGTGGGTTGACTCAATTGATAGCTTGTTTCACTTTTTTTTTTTATTTTCATTTCATCATTATTAGTCTAGATTGATCGTCTAGAGTAAAAAAATTGAATCTAATATTGAAATGGTTAGGTGAAATTTGGTTCTCGTAAAAGTGATTAAGGAAAAGAGCCTAGACGTAGAACTTTGATTTTGACCTTCGATATAAGGCAAAACCTTTAGAACCAAGAGATTGTATTTTTAATATTCTAAGTTCACATTAACCATAGAAATAAAACAGGTTTAATGGCTTTGGTTTGATCAAATAGGTGTTTAATCTAATTCACCAATATATTGAAATTGAGCTAAGTTATAAATTTTCATATTAGGCTACACTTACTTTCGAAAAGGAACATGAACAGGTTTGAATCTCTATTTTTCACTATTATTTTATTAAGTTAAACTTTTACTAAAACCCCAAATCAACTTCTTTTGTTACTAAAATTGCAATTTTTAGAAAAAAATTTATTGTTCTAAAGAATTTTGTTTAAAATTTGTTCCCTTGGGAGACGACTTGGAATTCTTCCATCCCTTTACTACTGATCAACGGTGAGCACTTGCACTAACTAAAGGTTTGTTTTCTAAAAATGTTTTTCAATTTAGTCATTGTGTTTTTAGTTGATCATATGCACGACAAAGGGAAGAGTCGAACCATTACCATAACCAGTTAAGCCTTAGAGGAGTAAAAATTCTCAAGTAAATACAACAAATTTTTTAAATAAGAAAATAATTTTCAAACATAAATTTTATTATGTGAGACATCCTATAGAACATTATGTGAGACAAAATGAAGAATAAGATTACTGACATCCATGAAACACACTAAAAAAGATATAGGCAATACTAAATTACTAACATGGCTAACTATGTTGAAACCTTGTGGTTGTTTGAATGCGGTCCTGGGTTGGACGGTTCAAAACAAAGGGAACGAAGTGCCTCATTTGTATAGGTATAAGTATTGTGTATTTGAGGTTGCAACTTTAGATCGTAGAGAAAGTCGAGTATGTAATTATTTTTTATTTTATTTGAATGTTTAAGTATGAAGGAAACATATTTTAGAATTGGGGTATTTTGACATTCTATTTTTGCTCTTTCTACAAATGAAAAATTAAAATTTACTATTCTTTAAGTCAGTTCTTAAATAAAACTATTTCTTAAACATTCGGACTTAATTGAGAATTATAATGACATGTTCCTTCCAACTCAGAGACACGGGATATTTTACTCAATTATATCCATAAATAAATGGCGCTATTAAATTATTCAAAGATGAAAACAAAAATATATTTATTATTCATGTAGTGTTAATAACAACATTCCCATTTCCCAAAAAGAAAAACAGTAGTAAATGTTCAATGAATCTAAACCCTGAACTGCAATTTATTGGCCTTGCATTCGACAATTTGTTTGGCCAGAGTCTTCCGGCCGATCGCCTTGTGATCAACGTCGCACGAATGTTCTTCAGGATACCTATGTTTGCCGCAGAATGAACCTCCACACTGGCAATTGAATCCTAACAATCCCACTTTCTTCCTGCAAATTTTGCATCTGTTTATGGTTTTAGGCGTTGGATTATTCTCGCAAGTTTCGGAATTCTGTGATACAGAAGGAAATTGTCTCGTCTCGGAATTTGGTTCTTCATACTTAATTTGACTTTTCGAGCTCTCTCGTGGTTCAGAATCTTCGCCGGTTTCTTTGAGGAAAGCGGCATAATAAACAGAGCAAAGATTTAGATTGTTCGGATTTTCATAAAAGCCACAGTTGTTGGCACAGAGAGGAGCGTCGCCACCATTCTTTGAACTTCTGAATGCCGCCATCAAATTTTTCGATCTTCGAATCGATTTGAGTGAGGAAGAAGATTTGCTCTGTAGTTTTGATGTTGTAAATGAGTCTGCTCGGAGCTCATTATATAGATTGATATTCTAATCTGATTAGGAAAATGTCACATTAATTAAATCCGGAAAGAATTCGTATTCGAATTTTTTTTCTAACTGCATATCTTTTCCAATATTTAAATATTTTTCTTTTTATAGATTTTTTTTTTTTTTTTTGAAAACTCTGGTAATTAGAATATAAATTTGTCCTTTTCTTTTTAAATATAAAAAAATATTTAAAAATATTTACACTTTATCGCAAATCTCAAATGTTTTTTGAAATTTACTATCAACAGTAAAGATTTTTTAGATTTATCTATTTATAAGAATTTCTCTTTATTAAATTAAATAACTTTAATAATTTTTCTCATAAAAATAATAATAATAAAGATAATAATAAAAATAACTCTAATACTTTATATAAGTTTACAATTTTCAACTACGATACTTTATATATAACTTCTTTAAAAGTTTAGGTTCGTTTGGTTTGTAGTTCATTTTCGTTTTTATACTTTCAAAATGAGAACAATTAAAACGTGTTTCATATATTTATTTTAAAAAACAACGTTTAAAATAACCTATTTTCAAAAACAATAAATTGTCGTTTTAAAAAAATGAGCACAAAATACACTAAACACTTTTATATCAAATTATACAAATTACAAATTGAATATTATAATTTTTTTTCTTTAAAGTGGAGAAGTCTGCTTCTATCTACAAATTATATCTCTTATCAATATTTGGTAAAGAGTTTTTTTATCATTAAATACACGAAGGAATATAAATATACCACTAATTTAAATGGTGCAACATCTTGTCAACACGAATCCTACAAATTTGTAGAATTTTTTTTTCAGTAAAAGATTTTTTTTAACTTGATCAAATTATTTATATAATTTTCTCATAAATAATTTTTTATTCTCCGACACATTTTATCACTTATATTTCCACACATCAAAAAACCTTTCGATATCATGTAATCTCTCTCCATTATTTTTCTTTCCTTTATTAACAATAAAAATTCATTATAACAAAAAATTTTAATTATTATTTTTAATTAATTTTACTAAATACAAACTAAGCTTCGATTAGAATTTCAAATTCATAACCAAACATAAAATTTAAATTTTAAATTGAAATTTCAAAATTTTAATTTGGAACCAAACGTATTTTTCGATATTGTAAAAAGGAATTCTGATTCTTTATTGTCGAAAACAAATATTCAGATCACAAACCAAAACTCCGATTGATAATAATATATATATAATAATAATTTGTTACTCTAAATTACATCAGTAGAATAAATTAAAACTCTAAACTAATATTTATAATTTTTTTTTCTTTTTTAGTTCAGAAACAAAAATATGAGTTTTCTTTTAGTGCGCAACTGCAGAAATATGAGAACTCCAATCTTTAATTTTTTGGTGGACATTAATCAAAATTTTAGGACTTTTTTTATATTGAGTTGGTTCCTATAGCTTGTGACTATTGTAATAATCTTTAGCCTCTCGTTACAATAATGGAAGTTTTCAAATTAAAAATTTAATTGTTTATAAGTTTCAAATTTTATATATATATAAAAAGGAATTTTGGGAGATTGTTTAAAATAACCTTCAAATGTTTCCATCTTTATAACTAGCACCTTTTTAGAAAATTTATTGAAACAGTTTTCTTGGTCCTTCTCAACCAAGATTGACCACCAAGATTTGAATAAAAATCAACTTTTTCATCTTATATCCAAACTATCGATTCATTTATTAAAATTTTCTCAAATCTTTCAAAAATTTTCAAATCTTAACCTAATTTCTATTTTCATAATTATCTAAATTTCGAAATAAATTTACCAATTATCTAAATAGATCTTTCTTTTTCTTTTTCTTTTTCTTTTTCTTTTTCTTTTTCTTTTTTTGTAAAGAAACATTTAATTGATATATGAAATCAAGGATAAGACCTTGGAGAAAAATTACATTAGGAATTGCCAATTGCTCACTAAAAAGTATAAGCTAAAATGACTAAAAGGATGTTTAGTTTTGCACAAAAAAAAAAAAGTAAATAAAATTGTATCCATAAAACGATGAAAAGGGGAAGAAAAGTCATTAAAAAGAAAAAAAAAAAAAAAAAGCACGCACAATAGCCAACCAAATCGTCTTCTTGATACCACCAAATGGATGACCCACCAAAATAGAATCTAGAGCATCAAAGATTGAATTAGGGCAAACAAAGTACCACCCAAAAGAAGATAGAATAATATCCAAAAAAAATTGCAGCAAACGAACAATGAAAAAACAGATGAGTTGAAGATTCAGTCCGTTGATGACACATGTAGCACCAAGATGGGAGGTACTATCACACCCCGCCCCGAGCCCGCACTCCTGAGCCCGAGGAGAGGAATGATATTTACTCATGCTACTTTTTATTAACTTGCAAGTTTTCCTTTAGAACCTTATTTATTACAGCAGCGGAAAAATATTCTTACATGCTTTATTTAGAAAGCTAATTTACAAATTCAAATTGCATTTACATAATTGACACTACCCCGATTACTAATCTCATCTAGTACTATTTCTAAACTTGTGGCAGACCTTGACCAACTTCGCAACCTGGACTCATCTGCTACCTGCGAGAGAAACACATAAAACAAACCATGAGCTTTACAAAGCTCAGTGAGTGATATTACAAATACAAGTCTTATACAGATCACAAGTATTATCACGAGGTTCCAATGCAAACCTCCACCAAACCATGAAGTTTGTCACAAACCTATCTACACACACGGTAGATAGTTAACATTCATATCTAAAAATATCAACCTATGTGCACATAATTCTCCCTTTCATGTAAGCTTAGAAGCTAGGCCCGTCGGCCCTCTAACCATCCCATTCAAGATTTTTCCAGCCCACAGACTCAGGAACTAGACTCCTTGGTCCCCTGACCATCCTGTTAGGATTTCTTTTAGGCTCAGGCTCTAGGTCCACAGACCCCCTAACCATTCCAACGTCATACTCATTTCATAATATAAACTCCAGCATATCAATTCAAAATATGCTTAAAAAAGAAAAAGAAGAAACCACTCACAGTGACTTGCTGAGATCTTTCTTCCCAGTTCACCCGGTTTCCCTTATTCTTTCGCTGGACCCTATTTCAGATTTAACTTCAGGCTTAGATTACTCACTCTTTTGGGCCTTATCTTAAGACAATTCCTTCTTCAAAAATGTGTGAAAATGTCTTAACTATGTTACCTTAAAGTTTCACCTTGAAATTCCTTGGTGAAAGTTCCGAGTCTCAAGTTTACTCCCCCTGGCCCGACTGTTTCCTCAATTGTGAGCACCTCTCGGTTTTCCTTGAATTTGACAGCCTTAGAATTAGAATTTCATTAAGGCAGCCCTCACAATGAAACTACATTTAATTTAGAAACTTTTAGTCTAAAAATCACCTGATTTGCACAAGTAGTTTGGAAAAACTTCCTGCTTGAAGTTAGCCTATGCGTTTGTCCATACACCTGGCTTTCTTCGGCACCTCTGCTTGTTCCTCCGCCCATTCAATGCCTTCCTTCCCTCTATGAATATCTCGTATCTTTAATGATCTGCGGGTTGAAGTGAGGCGCCCTGCCCCTTTTATAAGCGTCTAACCCTTCTCCTTTGCCCGACACCTCTTCCATTGATCCTATCCAGGTGTTTTCCTCATCTTCTGCCAACGCCCAGCACCTTCCACCTCCTCTTTGATGTGTCTTTTCCTCACACTATCAACGCAATCTTACATCATCGCAAACCTAGGTGTCTTCTCCTTTCTTTAGCCAACACATAGCCTTTACAATTGTATGTCTCTTGTGCACCCACCTCATTTACTTAAGGCCTAAGACTTCTTCCTAACAAGCCACATGTCTGGATGACGACCTTGAATGCGTCCATCCTCCCTCATATGCGTTCATCCAACTTCATATGCGGTCATCTAACCACAAATTCGCCCATCCAATTGCCGCAACATTCTTATGTCTGGACACCACCAATTAGCGCATGCATCCATCCTATCTTTGCATCCATGTGGTGTCCTTTAAATCTCCACATAACGCCCTTTAAGTCATTGCCGTCTAGCACCTTTCCCTGTACGGGACATACTTTCCTTGGTTGTGCCATTTTCAATTAACGCAACCTTACCTTGTGCATTCCATTAACGTAACTTGGTCATATATGCTAGATGCTCGCAAAGCTCATCCCTGACCGCATGCCCTCTACCGCATGGCTTACCTTTGCCTTATGCGCTCAACTAGGATTATGACCACCCTCTTCTACCGCATACTATTTGCTCAAGCCTTGTCCTATGCGTCCACATGCCTTGGATGTCCTCGGCACATAGCACATCACCAACGCATAACAACCTTTGGGTCAAACTTGGTTCTCAACTTAACACCCCATAGCATAGCTCACCATCGCCTAGGTTCTTGCTAACGCATCCCTTATGACCAACGCAACCAACCTCATAACCCTTATTACCGCAAGCCTTAGCAACGCAAGCACAATTCACCATGCGTCCATCATAGCTTCTTTCATCGCCTAGCTCACCCTTTAGCAAGGTCGCCGCATCCATCGCATAGCATCGCCGCATCCATTGTGTAACATCGCCGCATCCATTGCGTAACATCGCCGCATACCCTCGCGTAGCATCACCACATACCCTCGCGTAGCATCGCCGTATCCATCGTCTAGCATCGCCGCATACATGATCAATCGCCGCATACACGATCAATGCGTGCGCATACCATCGCCGCATACACGATCAATGCGTGTGTATCTCCCGTGCCTTGAGCCTATGTCCGCACAACTTGAGGGTACCACAAGCTCTGCTAACCTCTCAAACATAGGCTACCGCATGCTTATCCCCGTATAGCCTTTCCTCTCGGCCATACGTCAACCTCTTTTGCCCCAAATAACCTCTCAAACATTTATGGCCAACACATTTGTCTAATATATTTTTTTTCCCTAGCCTCCAACGCATAGTCCTGTTTTGATTCATACTTAACCAAATTTTCACCAGTTAAAGCTTATTTCCAAAGCTACTTAGTAAATTCTATTTAAACACTTAGATTTTTCCTACTCTTTAACTTGGGATCTAACTCATACTTAGTTAATCCCTTTTATTTCCTGTATAAAAAAGGAATATGGAATTCTAGGTTTCACAGGTACACATACTTGGAAGACGATGCTACAAATAGGGGTGAAAACGGTTCAATTCGGTTTGATGGTCAAAACGAACCGAACCAATTCTTTTAAAATGTGAAACAGAACCGAATCGATTTATTGGTTCAAATCAAACCGAACCAAACCACATATATGCGGTTCGGTTCGATTTCAAAATCGGTTTTGGCATTTTTAAAAAATCCATGTTATATTTTTTTAATTAAAAAAAACAGTTTGGTTCGATATTATTCTTTAAATTAAAAGTAGTTCGATTTTAAATTCGGTTTTACTCTTTTTTTAAATATAAATAAATATATATATATATATATATATATATATATATATATATATATATATATATTAGTTAAAAATGGTTCGGTTCGGTTTCAAATTCGGTTTTCGAAAGTGAAACTAAACCGAACCAAATTAATTCGGTTTCAAAAAATTTTCAAATCGGATCGAACCACATTTTTCGATTCCACTGAGTTTTCAGTTCGGTTCAGTTCGGTTTTTGTGGTTTGAATGACCACCCTTAGCTACAAATGGTCAGAAGTATTGATGGCACCCAAGCAAAGTTCCCAAAAAAAAATTTAATTCGCTTAGCATAGCTATCTTTCTAAATCATCTAGTAAAGATCCGAGGAAGCCAAAGTCCCAATATCCATCAAGTCAACCATAAGGGATTTAACAGAAAATACCTGAGAAGGATGCAGATGCCAAATCTAGGAATCAGGGGAAGAGCGTAACTTGAAAAACGACAAATACGACAAAGTAGTCCATTCCGCAATTTCCAACTCAGTAAGATTACGGCGAAGATTAAGATCTCAAGCATGAGAGGATGAGTTCCACAAGATAGCCACAAAAGCCTCTGACTATTGAGCAAGGCGATAAAGTCGCAGAAACATAGCTGATAGGATACCACAGCTAAGCCAGTCATGCCAGAAAGAAGTAGAAGAACCATCACCAAGCCTACGACAAATATAAAAAGCCACCAGACTAATATTTTGGCAAATAAACCTTCAAGGTGCCTTAAAAGAGGCACAAGCTAGTTTATGTGTACCCTGACTAATATCTTGGAACAACCCCGTTTGACCCTACAACACTTGGGTGTCAAAGGAAACTTATAATATATATCCAAGGTAGGTGATCACTATGGATTGAACCCATGACCTCTTAATTCTTTAATGAGGTGATGTTCTTTTATGGTAGGCCAACTCATGGTGGTTCATCCACACTAGTATCTATATCTAAAGACAAAGCTCACAAGCTAGAAACCTTCACAACAATCGACCAAGTTGGTGTATAACGTGAGAAAATAGGGTGGAAACCACATATTTCTTTTTCCTCCATTGCAAATTTGCACACTCCATTTGGTTTCTTCTTTTCAGTTCCTTTGGATGGAAGTTCTACTTTTCCCAGCTCCTCAATGCCTTTCTTTTTTCCTTCTTGTTTTGGACTCTATAGGATCTCACCTGAAAAGCTCCAACTTTGTGGTACCTTTGGCCGGAAAAGACATTGTTCACTAATTACTCTCACTCCTCCCTATGAGTTTTCCTTCTGTAAGCTTCCTTTGGAAAGAGTGGGCTTTATGCCCGCACTGTCCTTGATGTAAGAAGGTAAGCTACATTGTTAACATTTCGACGTAGAGGACTACTAAAAGGAAACATTATAGGGGTGGTGTTTGATGCGCCAGGTTAATTATTATAATCAGTAGTTATTATAATTTGTAGGTTATAATAATCTATAAGTTATAGTAGTTTGTGTCTGGAATGCAAAATATTTTAGTCTATGTTATATTAATCTGTGTTTGGGGTGCAAACTATTTTCATATAAATAAGAAATAGTAGATACCATAACAAAAAGGGAAAGAGTGAGATGGGATAGGTTATAATAGCTTACTCCAACCACTTAAATTGGGGGCCTAAACACCATTAGGTTCCTTAAAATCTAAAGGCGAACCTAAGGATTGTGGAGGCAACTTTTTTTTATCATTGGAACATTTATGTTTGAGTGGCCAGTAGAGCAAAACGTTGAAATTTATAAATACTGTATTTTTTTCTCTTTTTAAGTTTGGGTTATGTCAATTCAATTATGTTTATGTTGGCATGTATACTGTTGCAATAACATTAATCCAACACCTTGCTCATTGATATATCCAGTATTTATTGTTATTTATGATTCCACACTAAGAAAAAAACTAAATATGTGCTATGTGAACAACCTATCGTCTTCCTTTTCCTATGTGAAGGAGAGAAAATCGTCGATCTAAATTTTTCAAGAAAATCTGAAATGAAGAGAGTGCAAGAGATAAACTTGGTGAGCTGAAGATTTGGAGCACAGCTTTGGAGAACAAATCCAATTCTCCAATTCTGGCAAGCACGACCCCAACCTAAGGGTCAAGAAAAATAATCAGATTAAAATATTAAGAAAATAAATTCTTCAAGAAAATCAATAATTATAACCTTAGTAGAAAAGAAGTCTCCGTACAATATTTAAATGGCGTGTGGTTCAATGTTGCCAACTGCTGTCTTGACGAACACAACCACCATGATAGATGCTATCAAAATATCCGAATGGCTCCACAAAAAATGTACACGAATGAACAATCGAATACTTGAAAGGAAAAAAGTTGCAAATTAGTTGCAGATTAGTTCCACCTGAAAAGGAAGAGATCACCAAACTTTACAAAGCCTTACATCAATTTAGAAGCCTAATGTAAGAGGGAATATGACTCGCGTAAAATGATTTAAGAGCATGTTTGGATTGATTTTCTAAGTGCTTAAAATCACTTTTATTGTAAGTGGAAACACTTTTGAAAGTCGATCCAAATAGGTTTTAAATAATTAAGGAGCAATTGAACAATAGTAGAAGTAGGTCCAACATTTCAAAGCAAAACAGCCTTTATTCAATTTCATTTCATGACACTTTCCAAGCTCATATATTTTAGATTTAACTTCATATTTTCATGTCTCGAGGCCTCTCAATCATATATATTGACAATCACATAAGTTGCCATTTCTTTATCTATTATCTAAATCCAAGCTCTCACCATGCTCATAATTCATAAGTAATCAACTTGACTTCAAGACTTCAATATTTACAGTCAAGACATCACTGAGTGCTTGAAAGATGCTCCTCGAGTAAATGTTATGTACTCTGTTGCAGCCACAACATTTTTTTTTTTGGAAAAAAAACATTTCATTGATAAACGAAATAAAGGGAAAACCCCATCACCTATAGATGATTACAAGTTTACAACATAGATCTCCAATTGGAGATTAGAAAGGAATTTGAGAAATAACCAGTGTTTTAAGAATGATGATGTTGGCTTAAAGGCATCATTAATCAATCTAAGAATTGATTTTAAAGAAAAAGGTAAATGAGAATTGGGAAATGACTCATCGAACAGCAAGGAACGTCCTTTTAATGTAGAATTAATATGAATCCATCAGTAACCAAAGCATATAAAATTAGACATATGGCCTTACCCAAGCATACAGGCTAGGCCTTACCCAAGCATACAGGCTACAGCAAGCAACACATCACCGTCACAGCAAGAAGTCTATACAGCTCATTTGTCTGAATCACAGAAAAAATAAACGATAAGGTTAATGAGTCAGTACAAAATCAAAGCTAAGAAGAGGATCCTGCTTACCAAGTGACCCGACAGCTGCATCGTCACATTTAAAACATGAGGAAGAAATGATCATGACAAAATAGTTGTGGCCATGAACCATGGAAAGGTAATCCCACTGTAGAAACATTTTTCAGCACAGTGATAGCATATGTGTTCATAGGTTTCTTCATATCACGTGTTTCACCTACATAGTCATAGATGCAGAAGGCTCGTTACTCAAATTCAAGACATTCAGTCCTTTGACATACATCTCAGACAAAATAAGTTGGGCTTCTTGAAACCTCCCCTCTCTCTTAAGACCATCAATGAGTTGATTGCAAACGGAGGAATTTAACAAAAACTTGTTTTTGAACATCTCTTTATACCATGCATGTGCCTCGCTATAATCACCAAGTTCACAAAGTCCCTTAACTACGATATTGTAAGTGTCAGCCTTAGGGGTCAACCCCCTAGCCTTCATATCCTCAACAAGTTTCCGTACTTCTGTAACCTTACCATCTCTCAAGCATCCTAAAATCAAGCTGTTATAAGTCATCTTGTCTCGTTGGACTCCTTCATCTATCATCTTTTTGTACAAAACAAATGCCTTTTGAACATCTCTGTTTTCTATATAGCAAAAAATCAGTGCATTATAGATACCTCTATCTGGAGCAAGATCCATGTGCAACATTTCACTGAACAGTTTCTCTACAGTATCTAAACCAGCCTTGCTACATCCAGATATTAAAAGATGATATGTTATTAATGTAGGATTGATGCCTTGCTTTTTCATAGTTTCATATAACTCGAGACCTTTTTGGGGGTTCCCAGAACTACAATAACCAGTAATAAGGGAGTTGTATGTGATCAAATCAGGTGTAAAACCACTGTTTGTAATTTGGTTGACTAGCTTTTCTGCTTCAATCATCCTCCCTAACTTGCACAGTCCATTGATGAGTGAATTGTATGTTGCAAGTGTTGGAGTGATGTCCCTATCAATCATTTCATCAAAAATCTTGAAAGCACCTTGCATCTTCCCTGATGTGCAATTATAATCAATCAGCATATTATAAATTTGAGCGTTTGGAAAAACTCCTTTACCATCCATATCAGCAAAAACTACTTCAGCTTCAACAAATCTACCAACCTTGCAGAGACAATTAATGAGAGTTCCATAGCTTACTACATTTGGCTTTATCCCTTTACTTTCCATTTCTTCGAGAACTTGGAAACATCTATCAAAAAGACACACCCGTCCATAACCATCAAGAAGGATGTTAAAGGTTTCAATGCTAGGGCAAATTTCCTTCCCTATCATCTTCCTCAACCATTCCTCTGCCTTGTCCAACTCTTTTATTTCACAAAATTTATTGATCAACGAATTAAAAGTGATGCAACTGGGTGTTAAGCCTTGATTTTCCATCCTTTGGATAGTTGATATAGCACCATCAATATTTCCTTTTCGGCAGTACCCATCCACTAGTACATTAAAAATCATTTCATCTGGAACCAATCCATTCATCATTAGTTTCGTCAGAATCTCTTCTGCTTTTTCCACCTTCCCATCTTTACATAACCCATTCAACAAAATACAAGTAGTATATTTATTCATTTTCACCCCTTTTTTCATTGCTTCTTCATATTGAACAATTGAGGCTTCACCACCACCAGACCTCAAATACCCATCAAAAAGTATGCTATAGGTAAATCCATCTGGTGCAAACCCATAAGTTTCCATCTCATGCAATAGCTTTTTGGCTTCCTCCATCTGCTTTGCCTGACAGAGCCCACTAAGCAAAGAATTATATGTCACAAGATTAGGCCCCAAATTTTCATGCTTCATCCTCTCCTTCAAACTAAAAGCTTTATCCAGTTTTCCCGCCTTACAGTATCCATTGATAATTGTATTATAAGTAACCAAATTTGGGGACACGTTGTTGATCATTTCATCAAATATCTTCTGTGCATCAATTATCTTCTTCTCTTTGCAAAAGCCAGAAATTATCACATTGTAAACAAACACAGTAGGGTTAATCCCTATCTTCTTCATGCAACAGACCAAATCACATGCCTTATTCATCTCCCCTAGTTTTATTGCCGCCTCAACCGCCTTACCATACATGAAACTATCTGGTTGAAAACCAGATTCAACAAGTTCAGAAAAGAAGTCAAGCGTTTTTTTAAACTCTTTTGAAGACATTAATAGTTTAAATAAAATATTGAGGGTAGCCACAGCAGGAACAACACCATTTTTCTTCATTGAGGTGTATAATCTTATGGCATCATCAGTCATATTGAGATCCAAAAGTGCCGTAAACAACATATTTGAAAAGACATGCTTCAAGGATGGAGAATGGACAGAAAAAACTTCAATAAGATCACAAGGTGATGAGAAAGGAGATTTGGAGAGAATTACTGACTTAATGAGCCTCTTGGCAGCACCCGTGCGCTCCTGTTGAAGTAAAATCCGAAACTTTTGGACTAATTCATGACACAAAGGTTCTGAAGGGTTAGAATGTTGTTTCTTGGTGGTGCTCAATGTTACTTCCTGATGACTAAGAACCTGTTCAATTTGATTGGGTTTGTTCTGGTTCTGGGTAGAAGTAGAATCAGAGCAAAATGGGATCGAGGTGGGAATAAATGAAAAATGGTATGTTCTGAATCGTCTAGTGATAGGAATTCTAGTTAAGTAATATCCATGACTTCCCATTTTCATCTCAAACTGAAACAGTTGGTTTAAAAATTTTGCAAAGGCGATAATACATATTTTGCAAATGGAAGCCAAAGCTTTTGAAACATAAACATACTTACATCTCTGCAATCACCCAACTAATTTTTCTGCCAGAAAAGAAGAAGAATGAATATGTGAAAACTCAAAAGCAAATGAATAAATATTGTAGATTTGGCATGGATGAAGAAAGAAATCAAAGACGGAGAAGAGTTGGGATGGGTGTGGCTGCCCTGCCGCAGGGAGTGAGGAAGAGAAGAAAAGATCTACTTGCGAGTGGGTGACGATGTGCGGCTTCGAGGCTGCTACAAAGATGGAGGATTGGAGAACCAGAGAGGGTTGGAGAATGAACGAAAGTGACAGACCCTTTAGGTGTATTTTTATTAATTATTTTAATAGTTGTTTTCTTCTGAATATCCAAAATAAATTCAAGATTAAAATATCATTATTTTAAAAAAAAAAAAATACATAAAAATAACCATCTTCAGGTCTAATATTTCAAAAACATCTTTAAATTTGAACTTTTTCAAGAAAGGATTTTAATATTATTTTTTAACAAATTTATCCTTTTTATTTTTTTTATTTTTAATTTTTATATATATTTCTCTATTTTCAAAACTTTTTTAACGAGGAGAGAAACAACATTTTATTTATGAAAATACATTTAATGAATTTTTTTTATTTTTATTGATTTCACGTTTTATTTTTCTATGAATCCATGCTTATTTAAAATATATCTCATAACATTTGGTTAGAAATTTAAAAATATTATAATCAATATATGAAATATATCACATTATATAAATTCAATGCTTGACATAAATCACCATATATTGCATTTATTATGGAGAGAGAAAATTCATTTATTATGATTTTTTTTCCTTTTTCAATTCTAGAGATAAAATGCATTTGATATATTTTTTCCATTTTTATTTGGAGAGAGAAAATGACATTTAATATGATTTTATTTTCCATTTAGTTTTTCATATTGATTTTTGTTGTTATGTGAAATATTTCATTATTTGTTCATTTTGTACATGTAATATATTTCGTTGTTTATTTGTACATATCAATTTATTAAGTTTTTTTTTATGGATTAATGATTATTTTAAATATACTTTAGAATATTTGGACGGATTCATGATTAGTTTAAATATACGTCAGAACATTTTGTTAGGTATTTAAAAATATTTTAACCAATATATGAAATATACTACCGTTTATAAATTAGAGACTGACTAAATAGTTGTGATTATATGAAATATACTACAGTATATAAATCTTCATAAATTTTATTTACACCACAGTATATATCATAATATAATAAGTCTAAAAAAATACTCATTGTTATCAAATAAATGAATACATATACTACAATATATATTAAATTTCTACAAAAGCTATACAATATATATAAAAAATAGAAAAAAATAAAGTCCATCATATGAGGATTTATAATACATAACCCTCCATCTTCATCTCTCTTCTTTAGCCATGGATCTCTCTCCCCTTCGTCATTGACCAAATTTGTCTGTCCCACCATGTCGTCAACTGAATCTACTCAACCTGTTACCATTGATTCGCATTACGCCGTTTGCACCATCAATTTGTCCCGAGTCATTCGTGTCACCACCTACAACTCACATTGCTGCAAGGAGAAAAGAGAAGGAAAGGGAAGGAGAAAAAATAGGGAAGAGGAAGAAATGAGTGTGAATCATGGGGGAGAGAGAACATATGCATGAGAGAAAGAGTAAGCATGGGGGAGAGAGAATATGTATGGAGGAGATAAATATGCATGGAGGACAGAGAAATACATAAATAAATATTATATATATATATATATATATATAGGTAAAAGTTAAATTGTAAATAGTCACTGATATTAGTAAAAATATGGCTAATACGTCTTTTTTTTTTTTTTGTAAAAAATAAACGTTCAATACATTAACATAATATGTGTTTATTCTTAAGGTCTTTTATATAGAAATCCCACTTTAAAAATGGTTTATTTTAATTCCTATACTTTCATTTGCTTAAATTTAGTCTAATTAATAGTATTTTTATTACAAATTTTAAAAACATATTCATATATTTTATATCCTTCCATAAAAATTCTTATTACTATCTCAAAATAAATATAGTTCAATTGGCATAGAAATTGGTTATTGACATATCTTTGTGATTCGAATTTTGTACCATCAATTATATTAAAGAAGTTATTGTTATTACTATTTAATCAATTTCAATACAAATTAATTTTGAAGACTAAATTTAAGATTTATTGAAAGTATGAGACTGAAATTAAACAACTGAAAATGTATAGATTAAAATTGAACTAACTTCAAACTATAAAAAAAATCATAATTTAACCAACATCTTATTATGGCTTACTGATTTAAAGCTGACTAAAATTTTTTGAGTTCCAAATAAATTAAGATTTTTCAATTCATTTGTTTTTTTAAAAAAAAATCTTGAAATTTAAAGTTATTTTTCTCAAATGATAGATAAACGATTTTTTTTTTCTTTTGGACTATTATGATAACATTTGCAAGTTTTAAATTTACATAGTTAATTTTGATTAATAGGTATATTAATCGAGGCATTTAATTAAATGTTCTATAATTTAAATATAATTCTCTTCGAATTTGTAAGGGTAAACGAGTAAAGTATCATATTTAATTTAGCGATGTTTACTGGTTCAATTCTAAACACAAATAAAAATTTGAAATCAAATCCTTCTAAAGTCCTAAAGTTTAAAATCATTTGTTGTCGAAATCCTAATGCCATACAGAGCGTTGCATATTGATTTCAATCATATGGAATTAGTGGAACCAAGTAGTTTGGTCATAGTAGGAACCAAACCAATCAAAGAGATATGGTGATAAATGGAACCAATATGTTTTTAGGTATCTGGAATAATTGACCCCCCCGATTTTCCATTTGAAAAGGTTCATCAAAGTCGCATAGCACTAAACCAAACGATAAAGAATGTGTTTTGAGTTTGTTTTTTTATTAGTAGACTAGAATGTAGTTTAATTTAATGGGTTTAGACATGACATGTTGAGTTGAACCAAAACATATCGGTCTACTATTTAAATCGAATCAAACCGATTCCTTGAACTCCTAGTAAGAGCAAAAATTTTAATGATAAAAGGGATAATGTTACATTTTTTTCATCTCATGATTTTTAAACGAGGTCTCTTTAGTTTGGTATTAAATATCAATCAACATCATAATATTTTGATCAATATTTCTACATGTCTATAGACTCGACATTTCCATATGATTATATCATAGGATAATTGCTAAACATAAAAGTAATAAATTAATAGAAAAATTAAAATATCATGAATGTGAATACATTATGAGTTGGTATATGTTTGACTCACCAACATATTCCAACTCAATGTTTGTCCCACCAACTCAATGTTTGCTCCACCCATTGGCCACTATTAACAACTATCACTGCCATACTCTGGGAACCAACTCCGGGCTCTAACAATCACTTCTGATGACAACTTTGACGACCAATTTCATACTCCAACAACCACTTCCGATGACAATTCTAGTGACCTAACTCCAACGACCACCTTCGCACGACCAACTCCAACGAACAATTTTGGACTTCGACAATTACCTCCGACAACAAACTCCAATGACCAACTCTGAAAACCACCTTCATAGGCTCAGACAACCATCCCCGACTACAAACTCCAACGAAAATCACCTTCGAGCAAACAACTCTGACGACCAATTTCAGGTTTTGACAAGCACCTCTGATGACAAAACTCTAGCAATCAATTGCAATACCACTTTTAAACAAATTATGAACTCCGATAACCACCCCCGACAATAAACTCTAGCGAAAGTCATCTTCGATGATCAACTTCAACGATCATCTTCACACGACCAACTTTGGGCTCCAAAAACCACCTTCGACGACAAACTTCAACTATCAACTCCAATACCACCTTCAGGTTCCGAGAATCACCCCCAACTACAAACTCTGGTGAAAATCATCTTTGATAATCAACTTCGACAACCACTTCCAACTATTATAAGACAGATGATTGTTAAAGATGTTGTAAAGTTATTGATTATATAAATAATAGTATTTTGTCTACATTAAGTGCAATATTTATATGTATAAAATTATAAAATATATTTTTATTTAATTGAATTCATATATCAAATGAGTGTTACTAAAACATTTTCCGGCAAGAAATAATGAAAAATGGAGATTTGTTATATAATGATCTTTCAAATTTGGAGGAATTGAAAGTAAAATTATTGAAGAAATGTAGTAGCGTTTCATTGGCTGCTAAGATGATGGTGAGATCCAATTAAAAAAATCATTATAAAGTAAAAATACGGAGCAACAATTGGAAGAAGAAAAATAAATAAAATAAAATTTATAGGGAAAAATAAGGAATCAAAAGTTTTTATTTCTCTTTTGACTTCCAATTTTATTTAACTATATTCCTGCACGAAATGAGTGGATTAATTATTGTTCATTAAAAAAACTTTTAAAAATTAAAAGAACAAAAATTGGAATCTATAATTCAACACAAACATTGATAGAATTATTTAATAAAAAAGTTTCAAAATAAAATTAGTCATCATAAAAACATATTATGAACTTAATTGTACGCTCCAAACACAAACATATGAACTATAAACTCCACAGATATATGCACTTGATAGACATATGTACTCCAGATATTATATTTCAACTTAGAACCCCAAACAGTCCATTTGACTTATTTAAAAATTGTACAATATTAATTTATCGATTTAAATATTTTTTTAATGTTTGATTTTTATGGTTTTAACCTTTTAACTTTAACCTGGTTGAAAAGCATTCTTGCATTGATTATGAATTATGAGCAGTTGAGCACACATAATAATATTTGAACTTAAATGCACAATTTCATCTACCAACCTCAACCTGTTAAACGAAACAGAAATAAATTGCCAATTGAACATTTATTAGAAAAAAACAAAAGTTACAATTTGAAATAATTACAACACCGATATGAATTCTCCTACCCCAAACTCCTACATTAAAAAGAATACATAATGGTTAAATAGAAGAAAAAGAATAAAATTTGCAACTAAAAAGAGACTCAATCTGACTATTCCAACTTACAAAAAAACATTACTGGCAACTAACTACAATTTCTGAAGTCTAATGGTTCTGATCAGAACCATTTAAACCAATTGGAAGAGAGCAGCTTTTGTTCTTCAATATTTCAACCCAGCTTCTGGCTTTCTTTATGGGAAGCTATGAAATGGGCTTCTGTGCTCCCATCAAAAGCAAAACCAATGAAGATTCTGATCAAAAAGGGAAATCAAATCCTGTCACTGATACTTCAAAAGGCTTCTCGAGTATGTGGGGAGGGGTTTTTTTGCAAATTTGCAATGCCTCATTGAACAAGCAGCCTAGCAGGAAAATGTTAGAAGAATTGCAGAGGACACAAGCCATGACTCAAAGATCAGGAAGAAAAAACAACGTATGGGTGCTTTTCACCTTATTCTCTTCAATTATAGAGGATATGTCTCAACTTTCCAAGTTCTTGGCACTCAACATTTCAAACAACATTGTAACTCCCATCAAACTAACATCATCAAACCTTTCCTGGGTAAGATAATCACAATGAAATACGAACAATATGAACAAATCAGTGATATTCGTTTAGGCTCTCGAATGAAACCTGAAAAAAATTTGGTCCTTCAAACTTCTGCTTCCAAAATGAGGACTCAGCTGGGAGACTTGCAAGTAACAGCAATTTTTCTAATCCTTTCAATAACTATTAATAAATCGTCACGAGAAAGTGTAGTGAAACAACATCTAAACCATCCGGGTTCTATGCAATGACAAGCAGATCCAGGAGTCGCATTAATTTTAGCTACATTGAGCAGCTTCTCCCATAATTCAAGTTCCCCTTTCTCACTATAAGAATTCATCAGTCCACTCATATCAGCCCAACAGAAAAAGCCAGCACTGCTCTTCGCACACTTAATTCCCAACTGTTTCAGACCAGCCACAAAAAGAACATACATCTCACGAATTCTCTTTTTGCTTGTCTCCAAGTATTCATTGACAAAGGTTCTGTCTGAAAGCATCAAGGTTACAAGCCGCTGGGTTGGAGCAGAAATCGGGCAAAATCTTGTCATTTTTCTAGCAGCAGCCAAAACATTTTCATTTTGTGAATAGATAACACCAACTCTAAAGCCAGGAAGAGAGAGGTCTTTTGACAGCCCATACACAATATGAACTCTATTCTTGTCAATATCTTCCAAATCAATAATTTCAGCCATGCTCACAAACTCCTCATTTCCATAAACTGACCCTGCAAATATCTCATCAGATACAACATGGATGTTCTTCTCTTGAGCAAAATCTAAAATACTATATAGCATTTCTCGGGGCAACATGTTGCCAACAGGATTTGCAGGATTAGATAAGAGAATTCCTCGAACTTTGACTCCTCGTTTCCTGGCTTGGTTGAATGCTTGCTCGAGAACAGTGATGTTCAAATTAAAGTTGTCAGCACTGCGACAGTGAACTGGTATTAAATCCACTCCAGTTCTCCACTTCATATCTCTATCAAAGCTGCAGGTGACTTTTCTAATTAACTAATCACATACTTGGTAGCTAGACTCCTTTTGTGAGTCAACATTTTCTTAGAAAAAAATTTGGAGAGTAAAGTAGGAGCTACTAACCCAGGATAATAAGGAGTTGGGACAAGAAACGCATTTCCAGGGTCGGCTAAGCAGAAACAGAGTACCTCAACTGCGGCAGTCGCACCAGATGTTAACAATAATTGTGATGGATCAAAAGAAACTCCACCACCCATTACCTGAGACATGAAACCTGCCATAGCCTACAATAATTGAATTGGTTTTTAGACAAGAGCCAGGAACTGAATGCTAACTTGCTAAGAATGCAAGACAACAAAAGCAATATTCAATACACACACAGGAACAGACAGAAAATGGGAATATAACAGGTTTAAGGAACGGCATACAGCAATGAGCAACCCACTTCTTCAATAAAAGATAAAAGAAACTAAGAGAAAACAGAGAAGTTGGATACATAAACTAACCTAAGAATAATTATCAATAAAACCGAGTTAAGAATAACATGATTGATTAAGAAAGAAAACGCAGCATGGTTTAAGATTCTAAGCCTTTATTATCTCAGTACATACCCAAGAATTTAAATTCAGTTTAAACTTTTAACTTTCATTACATTGAGCCCTTCAAAGCCCTTTAAACAACAATGCAGGTATCAGTAAAAGAAAGCAGGACATGGACAATAACATGTATTGCATTTCACAGACGAGTTTTGGTTCATTAACTTCTGATTAAACCCAATCAGAGACATCGTAATATAATTTTCAAAACATTTGGGCAAGGCAAGTTAAATTACATTCACATTCACTCCTCCACTTAACAATCCAAACATTACAGAACCGAAAGTTAAGAGGAAATATGTGTTTCGACCTAAAGAATTGATGGAAAAGGAAAACAAAAAATTAGATATAAGTACCATTTTTAGCTCCCACAATCCATCGAAAGGCTGGTAAGTGGCTATCCCCGTAATATTCAACTCGACGCTATTGCTTCCATTTATGGAACCAGTATAATTCTCCGATATCCATTTCTCAAGTAAATCAAAGCACAACTTCATCCACAAAAAACAACATAATGGAGTTGTTTTAGAAAAGAAACAAAATCTGAATTGAAGAATGAAAAGGGTTCGAATAAAAAATACAAAGAAAATACCCTATTCTCGGACAAGCCAAGCTGAATAATCCCATTCGGATTATCCAACCTATCGTAAGGATCCTCCCGAACGCGATCCAATCCAATATAGTAGGGTGAGTTATTGGGCTTGGCAATCAAACTGGCTCGAGAAGAAAGCCGAACCCGTCCAGTGGATCCACGGGCCAGTAAATTGGAGCGGGAGGAGGAGCGGTGGAGGTCGACGAGGTTAGAGGAAGAGTGAGAATGAGACGGAGGATTCGAGGAGGATGAGTCGGAGTTGGGTGAGCGGTTTCGCTTGAGATATAGTTGGAGGAAGTAGAAGAGAGCACAGGGAATGAGAGAGCCTAATAGGAGACCTCCACGGCCTTGGACTACGCCTTGCAGAGGCACCACAAGCCTCATAGCGGTGGCTCCGCCGCGGTTTCAGGTTGGATGTCAGGAAATACGAATCCGGGTTCGAGCTCCAGGTCGTTTCTGGTTCACCGGAGATGCATGTGAAAGGCCGGCGGCGGAGGGGGGATGTGGAGGGATTGGTGGAGCTTTCAATTTGCGGTATGGATTTGGCAGATGACCATAAGGTTGCCTGCCGATGGCAAAGCTGTGACCCAAACTGATTTTTCCCCTTTGTCTTTTTTATTTCTTTCCCTCATTTATTTATTAATATTAATATTATTTTATTCTATTTTATTTTGAAGTGAATTGTAAGGCGAGAATGCGAGGGAACCTAGGAATCTGGATCATGGAATGGGGGACGGAGGATGATGGCTCAAGTAAATGACTGAAATACCCTTATAATTTTATTCATTTAAATGACCGAAACTATTTTTTGTTATTACTCTTTAATATATATGGATTTATCACTTTCGTCTCCATCTTCTTTAAGAAAAATACTTACCCGTTGTAAAATTAAAAAGGAAACACGGATATGGAGAAAATATAATATAATAATATATTTATATAATAATAATAAATAAATAAAATAATTAAAATTATAAAATTGGATAATATATAAATTGGAGTAGAATTCTAACCAATGTATGACAAGTAGGATATGGACTTACATGGACACCAAATATGAATAATTATAAGACATATGAACAACATGAAAGGTAACACATGGCGCATCTATTTATTATTATAATATTCATAATATTATCTACCATTATTGAGATTCTAATTTATGTGGGGTTATCACTTTAGACTCTCATTTTTTTTAAAAAAAAAATAATAATAAAATAAAATAAATAGTCAATTGAAAATTCCTAATAGTACTAACATATAAGTGTATTATTGAAAAAAAAAATCTTATTATTATTCCTTTACTACTGTTACATCAAGTGAGTAGAGATCAATATATTATAATTGACATAAAACATATACTTTCGACTAAAAAGTCAAAGGTCCGAATTTACCCCTTGCATATTGAAATTCAAGTTAGCATATGACACAAACTTGCTAGTTTCTTTTACTAAAAAAAAGTATAAGAAGTATAAAAATTCTTAAGAATATAAAAAAAATGTAAAAAGAACTACAAGGTGGACATGCACAAAAAAGTTCTTTTTTACATTGTAGTTGTATTAACGTTCTAGTTCGACACAACATTTAAAAAGTGAGATATTAAAAAATTTGACCACTTAATTTGTTACCTTTTAGTTATATACATAATATATAATAGGAGTATGCAACGGTCAGTAGGAGTTGAGTTTCCGACCAAATTGTCACCGAATGGACTATGACCGGTCTAGTAAATATTCAAACTAACCCCAACCGTCGAGAAGTGCAAATCGATCATTAGTTAGTTGGTCTAATTCTTCATTTTTTTTAAAAAAAAAAGCCAGTTTGGATTTTTCCCAAACTGATGCCAACCAAGTTCATCTTCTCCAACCAACCAACTTCGATTCGACCAGCTTGGTTTTTCGATCCCTTGTGCTCGTCCCTATATGCAAATTTATTAATATTTTAGATCTAATAAAATTGATACTATCACACATATTGATGTGTGAAGGCATGTCTCATCCCACTGATAATATATATAATATCAATTTCCTACATTTCACTCCATCACCACCTTTCAATCGGGAAAGAGGGCAAGACAGGGCAACTAAACTATGCCTATCTATATTATTTAAGATTTAATATATTAACAAAAGAAATCAAAGTTTCACGAGGAGTTGAACCACCAACGAAATAAGAATCTGGGAGAATGCCAAAAGATTGTCTTATCATCTACTTTACCAGGTATTATTCTAAAAAAAACAACCCTTCATAATGGTAATTTCATAATTTCATTTGTAGATTATATTTCTACAAAGCTATGATTCTCATCTACTAGCAACTTGTCCTGTCTCAAAATAAAAAGACCGTCGTGTCTTTTCAAAATTTAG
This sequence comes from Benincasa hispida, assembly GCF_027475165.1. Lineage (NCBI taxonomy): Eukaryota > Viridiplantae > Streptophyta > Magnoliopsida > Cucurbitales > Cucurbitaceae > Benincasa > Benincasa hispida. Next base: position 28,487,007 of record NC_143478.1, read on the forward strand.
ACATGTCCATGGATAAAGTTTACAATAAAAGAAAATGAAAAACTTATGTAACAGTTTACGTGATAAACTAAGACAATTCATATAACACTGTGATGGTACATTAATAGCATGTTAATTACGTCCACAAATAGAGAGAGAGTCGTTTATTATTAGAAAGAAAATGTCAGATTTCAAATTACAAAGGCGCCTCTAGAGCTAGAGAATTTATATAAAATGCCCCTTTCTAAAGTCTAGAGACATCTTTCTAAACTGAAATATGACATTTTCTCTTTAATAATAAAACAACTCTTTCCCTCTATCCATGGATGTAGCTTACACACGGTTATAAATATCCATCTTAATTCTCCACTATTTATGCTCTCTATTCATGTTTGATGGTTGATTTCATACCCACAAAGTTTATATACTTGGTAAAACACTTTATTTATTTTGTTTATTCTACAATATTTGAGGTTAAAGAATTTAAATATTTAATATTTTGATCAATGACATGTGTCTCTTAACCATAATAGCAACTATATACCTGAATAAAACTTGGGAGATGAAAATCTATGAGGTATTAATCATAGCAACCATTTGATATATAATCATTCAATGTTTTTTTCCGAAGTAACACTCATGTTAAACAATTAGATATATAATGAGATATGGTTTCCTGATCTGGGAAGGATTAAACATAAAATATGAATCAGAATCCATGTACTACCGTAACTGGTCACAGTTTTCAATAGTGAGCATACTGTTCAGCTTGGGATATTCAAATTTAACCCCTCAAAAAGACATTTGAGAATCCTATAATTAATGTTTCCTATTTACAGCTATCAGAGAACTCTATTTTCCGTTTTCACTCCCAAAAAATTATATGTACTTTTCTGTACATTAACCTAGCTGAACCAATGGTGAAACTAAAGCAACCTAGAAAAGAATCTCCGAAACCAAAATCGATTAAGGCTGAGAAATCGGCTCTGATATTCACAAATCTTTCACAGGAGGTAAGTTGACTATACTACGTTTAATGTTGAGTCACAACATTCTGTTATGTGCTTCAATCATTGATGCTTTCTCCTGCAGAAATAAAGTTGGAAAAAGGAAATTTGGAAGTAAATAAACCAATCCCTCCCTAAAAGATTAAGTGCCGGTTTGGAATGATTTTCTATGCCTAAAAATTGTTTTTCTTGTGACAAAAAGAGTTTTTAAGCACTTAGATAGTCATTCCAAATCGACACTAACAGGATGATGACGATTGTAATCTAAAGATTCGGGTGAGGGAGAGAGAGAGAGAAACCTCATTTTGTATGTTGTTTTCAGAGGGGAACCAATGCATGAGAACCCCTAAATTTAACACGGCAGGAATCAATTTGAACAGAAGAGGGGTGGTCACCTGTGCATCGTCATATTTAGACTTTAAACACACTAGAAAGCATACGGACAGTTCCCCCTCCCCTGGCTCACCATAAGAGCAGGAAAGAGCATCACAGTACAATATGCAATAATAACTCACCAGACTAAGTGCCGTTGTTCCAAGAAGAAGCAGATAAACTTTCCCCTGGGTAGTAGGAAATAAGAAAAAGTATCAATTACTACGAGGCAAATAAAAATGATAAGCAATCATTCAGATGCATAAAGGATTCAAATGAAGATGGCCTATTGAGGGGGAACTACATTCCTAAAAGTTTCCAGAGGAAGCTGTTGGGGGCAATATGTATTATTTTATCACTCTAACTTTATGTTCGTGTGGCCAGAATATAACAATGAAATCTCCTAGTCTACTATTGCAAGAACATTATTTAAATGCCTGAGATTCATTACTACATACAGAGTGTTGTTAATGCTTGAGACTTCACACTAAGGCTAAAAACGTGATATGTGAAGGCCTATCATCATATTTTGTCTGCGTGTCACATAAGATATGAGGAAGTTAGAGAGGGAGGTTACCCCAATGAGATGAAGATTTGAAGCACGACTTAGGAGAACAAAAGCAAATTCTCCAATTTGAGCAAGCATGATCCCAACCTAAGAGTTGAGGTAAATAACAAGATTAGAAAATCATGAAAGTAAGTTCTTCATGAAAATGAGTAAACAAGCCTACCTGGAAAGAAGTCCTAATACTGTATCCAAATGCCTTTGCAACAACCATAGCAACTGCTGTCTTGACAAACACAACCAGCATTACAGATGCTAGCAAAATGTCCAAATGACTCCACAGAAAATGTACATGAATGAGCATTCCAATACTTGAAAGGAACAAAGCTGCAAACAAATTGCGGATTGGTTCCACCTATAAAGCAAGAGACCATCAAACTTTAACCATCACACCAATTTAATAGCCCAATGTTAGAAGAAATATGCCTCGCGTAAGAAGATAAAATGACAAAATTGCAGCATGACACCATGCTACAAAAGATGGTTAGTATCTTACAGATTAGAAATCTGAAAAGAAACAACAAAGTAGTGAACAGCTCAATATAGACTTGTAAAAAAACATGGTCCTTTTTAAATAACCGTAGGTGTCTATGCTAGCTCAGCAACCGGATTAATCCTTTCCTGACATTCTGATATGCTTTATATTACTTACTCTAATTTGAACCCGACTTCACAAGAATCAAAATTACAGCTTGCCACTTTTACTGTTGGACAACTCAGAGTGATATGAAGATTTAAAAAAGTATAAACTAAAGACAGAAATCTTTGTCCATAAATCATCACATCGAGCACAAGTCAGGAAACTGGCAGCATGCATTGTCATTGGAATACCTGATCTAAAGTATGTTGACCGAAGTCGGTGGTAGATATCATAACTCCAGCTACAAAGGAACCCAACTCAAGACTGAGGCCCAGCTTATCACTGCACTGAAAAAGGATAAGAGATGCACAAATATTAATTTGATTTCAATATGTAAATACAAAGCAATATATTGCAGTTTATGTCATGTCACAGCAATTCAACAATCCCAGAAACTGGTCCAACCTTCCAAAAAAAAAAAAAAAAACACTATTATATAATTCTATTAAAGCCTTTTATATCAATTTTATTGTGAGACCTTTCCAAGCTCAATATCTCGACCTTCAAATGCAGATTTAATTATTCGAATAAAAAGAAATTAACAAAACATATATAGTACCACCAGTGAAATATTAACATTGGATATTAGGCAGAAATAGTAAATGCAACAATAGAATCAATTTCTTTTCCAGGTTTTCTTCCTTTACTTATTCTTCCCCACATTCTCAATGTCTTCAGGCCTCTCAACCCAATACCCACTATCACATACGTTGCAATTCCTTAATCCATTACCTAAATTCAAGTTTCTCACCAAACTCATAATGGATCAACTTAACTTCTAATCTTCAGCGTTTACATCCATCATCTATAATCAGTATATAACTAGAAGTATAAAACAGGTGAAAGAAACAAATTTAACGATATTGTGTACTCTTTGCTGCTACAATGAAGGGATTATCCACTAAAGAACATCTAGTAGTCAAATCAATTTTAGAATGATGCATATTGGCTCAATGGCATCATTGATCAATCTAAATTGGACAGTAAACAAGGTAAAAGAACTAATAAATAACTCAACAACAAACAAGAATCATCTATTTAATGTCAGGTTTAATCAATAAGTAGCCAGGGCATGGAAAATTAAACATATGGCTTTACCCAAGCAGACAGCAAACAAAATGCCACAGCAGCAAGCTGATACAACTCATTTGTCTGAATCACAGAAAAAAGAAATGATAAGCTTACTAGTCAGTCCAAAAACAACGCTAAGAAAAGAACCCAGCTTAATGACTCACTTGAGACGACAGCTGCATCATCAACTTAAGAAAGCGGGGAACAAATGACCATGACAAAATAGATGCGGCTGTGAGATATACTGACAACACCAGTAGCCTGTAAACAGGGCACATCATAAGCACTCAACATCTATAAGAAAGCACAGGATTATCAAGCAAAGCCAGAAATATATAAAAACCATATGTGTTGAAGGCAAGGAGATTAACTTACAACTTTCCCATAGATATCATTCCTAAGATAAGACCATTGTGACCACCCAAAACTGGGAGCAAGGCAAATAACAAACCAACGGCACAATCCTGAATACATCAGGATAAATAAATAGATAAAGACAGTACAAATTCAAGACCTCTATCCAATCTAAAATGCTATTTCTGAGTATAAATGATCCATAATAGGAAAGATGGGGCAAAATAATACCTGTAAGATGAGTGTTCCAATAGTAACTTGACCATGAAGAGTATTACTGCTATTCCGTTCTACCAAGAATTTCACCACCTAATAAATGAATATGCAAATTAGAACCCCACATGCATGGTGTTCACTGTTCAGTGATTTAGTGTCAGCCAAGGCATAAGAGATGGTTAAGGCAGTTAGAAAATGTCCTAAAAGTTACCACTGCTGTAGATGACATTGATAGAAATGAACCAACAAATACACCCTCGGACAATTTAGCTCCACTTAACTGCATAAATGGGAAAAGTGAGATGGTAATGAACATCTTCACAGGTGTCTAGCCTCACTCTTCCAGAAATGAAATGTAGAGATTTTGATATTACCATGGCAATGATACCACACAAGAACATAAATATGATGATCTGTAGAAAACCTCCAAAAACAGCCACAGCTCCCACAACTTTTAACTGCACAAAAAAATTATGTATATGTCTAGTTTTTTAAAACATAGAGGGAAAATTTTAGTGCGTAATGAAATAAAACTTTGAAGTAAAAGTGTACCTTTGTCAAAGAAAACTCCAGTCCTAAAGCAAAAAGAAGAAATACAACACCAAATTGTGCCACTGTCTCAACCTGAGATTAGACCTTGTTTTTAAGCATTGATAGAATTTCAGACATCTATTATTGGATACATCCAAATATACAAGAATGTAATGACTTGTTAGAAACATTTCCAAATAAGATAGCCTTTATTTATATTTCAAATAAAACTACAGACATTGTTTATGAGCAAAAGTGAGGAACATTAAAATTTTGCACAGGAATGAGGAAGAGGTAGGGAAAGGGTGGTAATTAATGAGTGGTAAATTTTTTTCTTTTTTTTTTAGAAGAAGAAGAAGAAGAAGAATTCGAAGAAGAAGAAGAAGAATTCGAAGAAGAAGAAGAAGAATTCGAAGAAGAATTCGAAGAAGAATCTTTTAATGTAGCGAAAAAGGGTCTCCACAAGCAAGCCTTTAAGCATGGCAGCAGGAGGATAATGTGGCATATAGCATAAAGTCAGATAGACGTAGCCAAAGCACATGCATTACTACATGTATGAAACAGACCTGCACCATTTCATTGATGAATTTTAGACCTCCCGGTCCAATGATTGATCCCGCAAGAAGATAGCCCACAATAACCTAACAGATAATCCAACAAGTTTGTAATACTACTTTTGCATACAGTAGGCAGTGAAGTAGGAAAAAAAGATTGCGTACTAACAGGTTGCCCTAAACAAGAAAAGATAATTCCTCCAATTGCGGCAGAAACAATAACCACCACCAAGTCTGAGATCAATCTGCAAGAATGGGATAAATGGAACATGGAAAATATCTCAACAACTCTAAAATAAAATTTTAGTGCAGCAAATTCAAAATGAGAAAGATAAAATCTAACCTCAAATCTACTTGAAGTACTGGATACTTTGACTTCTTGTTTGACATCACAAACACATTGTCCTACAATCATACAAGATAAACAATTTACCATTTAAAAAGACAAGGAAAACATATATAGAATGTCAGTCGTAGTATCCATACAGTATCAAATACTAAAACTCATTTCAAAGTTTCAAACTTACTTTTTTATCAATCAACGTTGTAACATCATCAGATTCTTCATTTTCCAGAGAAAAAACATCCTGAAATTGGAATGCTCTTGTCCCACTGTCCAATAACAGAAGAGAGTAAGTGAGAAATTTCGGGAATTGAGAGCATGTAACAATAACTCCAACAGTGATATGTCCCAAAAGATTCAGTCGACTTTAATAGAGCAATTCAGTACTGAAGACAAAAGCAACTTTATAGTTCCATACTTTGCCTTTTGACTATCATTTTTCTTGCCCTTCTCATGTGTGATTTTAGCTACCGTCTCCAGTTCTGCCTGTAGATATAAGAAGTAAGAATATCTGACATTTGAGACTTCAAACAAATCTTAAAAAATTTATCAGAGATGAGTTACAATAATATCAAAAACTTATTGGCTAGCAAACAAGCTAATCAAAATCTTATGAGGAAGGGAACTTAACTGAAATTTAGTAATGTGATTCCGAGTTTAGCAGTGCCAAAACATGATAACTATTGCTATATGAAACATCCTATCAAACAATTTGAAGGCCAGATGAAAATATCTTTCTGGATATCTACACCCCAAAGAAAAACTAACATTGCCATCATCTCGTCACATACACTCCCCACACAATCCACATGGAGATATGAATGACCTTCCTAGCAAAACTAATCATTTAAAAGGTTCCTCCTTACCAAAGAGAATGCCTAACCTGTACCTTACCAAAAAGAATGCTTAACCTGTACCTTAGGAAAGATATACTTATGCGGCTGACTTAAACATCACAATTAACCAAAGAAATTCTTTGAAAAATGACAAAAGAAGCCCAAAAACAACTTTAAAAGTAGACCAGTTCTAAGCTTTAATTATTTCATGGGATATAAAACCAACCTCCTGATCAGCAACACTGCTATTAAAGCTGCTTCCACCAGAACCTAGTAAAAGTAGAAGGAAAATTCAAATATTAATTGAGCACTTCTAGAAAGGAATATACATATATATATAATAACAACAATAATAATAAAAGAGATATTAATTAGGAAGCTAAACCAAGGGATGACGAAAAAATAGAGTAATTTCATCTTTTTCAAGCATTATTATTCATCGTGCATACTCAATTGAATGATGGTAAATTATCCAAAAATCACATAAAAAAATTCACCATATAAATGATCAGATGCTTGCTAAAAGTCAAAACATTAAAGAGAACAACAAAAACACCACTCTGTTGGTCCATGTGCATTTGACACCTTTGAAATTTGCAACAATACAGGTACTAGTTTCTTCCTAAAGCCACTACAAGTTCATTAGTTGAAGGATATCTGTTTGTATTATCTTTTTGGGTAATTTAAGAGTAAGATTTTGAAAGCTCAGAAACAGGTATCTATTGGCTTGTCCTTGTCTTAAATCATTGAATTAGAACTTAAAACACTCTCCCTCCCATGGGACCATGTGCAAACGCATATTTGTTCTGACTTGCAACAATCTCTTGAATCTCTTCATAAATCCTCTTGCTACTCTACTCTTGACATATAATCCTGTGCTTATCTTAAAATCTGAACATATGAATCTCTTTATACACTTCCTTACAGCACATTCTTTCCCGATAACACACACTAAACACAAGCTGCCCTATTGAAGCATGACCATAATTACTTCTCATCTCACTGTTTGATTGCAAAGTATTGCTGACTACTCTATCTCAATACACAATAAGAATGCCTGTTGCAAGTAATTTCTATCATCTATCCTTTCTTCTCGCAGTAAACACTCACTGTTAAAAAAACTGTCACTGTATGTTTTCTCACTGTAAAGCAATGTATTTGCCGATTACTATATATACTCTTTCTATCCTGTTTGTATTCTCACTTTCTCTTCAAAACACTCAGACTCCCTCTCAAATAACAACCAAACGATACGAAATTGTTAGAATTGTATGCCGATCTATTTGAATAAAAATAAGAATGGGCTATCAATTTGCATTTAAGTTGTTCGATTTTTCAACCCCAAAAGAAAGAAAGAAAGAAAGAAAGAAAAAAGATAGTAGTAAATGAGACAATGAACGTTTTCTTTTAAAACAATGAAAATAAGAGGACACGAAGCAGCAAAATGAAATGGGAAAAATCTCATAATCAAAATCAAACTGATCATCAAGACCATAAGTCCATATTAACTTGGTCCAGTAGAAAGTAATGAATATTTCTAAGTTCAAACAAAGCGCTGAAAATTTCAATTCCCGTGTTCTGGGAGAGGAGGAAAGAGAGCTGAAGTCCCAAACCTTCAGGCAGATCATTTTCAGAGAACTCCTTCTCAAGAACCTTATCGAACATTTGGGCAATGCTACCGTCACCAGAAGTCGGAGCCGTCGAGTTTATCAAGTTTCCATAAAATCTCTCCCTAATTTCCTTATCCGATCTGGCTGTGACATGAATTTGCGCAGAAATTAAAACCACAACGATACAGAGCCACGATCCAATTGCTCCTCCTCTTCTCACCATAAGGTACCGAAAACCCATAACAAAAGTTGAAAACGTAGGAAACAGAAAGAAAGTTCTCTCTCAAATTTCAAAATGCTTCGAGTCCATGAAGGAGCGAGAGAGAAGAGAGAGGAAATTCGGTTAATTTCAAGTAATCTTAGATGAATTTGTGGGAAAGTACAGGAATAATTTGATCGAATTTGGTGGATTTCAAATAATTCTGTTCAATTGTTCTTGAATGGGATCTTTTTGATTGCTGATGATTGCAGATTGCAATATCGAGTGGCGGGATCGATGAAGCTGGTGGCTTCATTTAGACCAAGTTGTTGCGTCGCATCGTTAGGTAGTGGGGCATCACACCAGGAAAATCCCATCTCACGTCACACGCTTTACTTCGCACGTGCGCTGCACCTTCTCTCTCTCTCTTTTTTTTTTTTAATGAAAAAGATAGTTAAAGAAAAGAATAAACTTTTACCTTTTTTTTTTTTCCTTTATGTTTAAATAGTCAAATTTTACTTTTAACTTTTAACAAGTTAATCAAATTTTGATTCTAGAGTCCTAAGCTATTGATTTTTTCTTTTTAACAATATATAGATTGGAGAAGCAAAATTTATATGGATAGTATAAAGTTTATTTCAATTAATATAAGTTGAAGTTGAAAGTTTTTTTTTTCTTTTTCTAGAGAAAAGAGAACATACCCTATGTAATTCCATCAAATTTCAACCTAAATAAGGGAACATCACTACAATATTTTTTTTTTCTAGATAAAAAGAGATACTCCGTGAACAAATAGCTAAGGAATGAGTGTTACAAAGTGAAAAATCAACAATAATAAAAGGTGTGAACCAATGAGGCAAATCATGCTGTCATTCTACACTTCTCTCCTAAGCCCAGGCCCAAGAAGCCAGTTCATGGGCTACTTGATTGCCCATCCACGAATTGATCTCTTCAAGAATGCCTCCAATGAGTGAGTTCAACCCAGCCTCAGCCTACGCAAACCCACATTATAAGTCAATTTTACCCCAAACAGAAGGGCTAAAGCTTCAGATTCAGTCACTCCAACACCATTTGGTAGGCAATTGGTAGCAACCACCACCACCTCCCCATTCGAACCTCTGATGATCGCACCAATCCCAGTCCTCATCGAATCAGGTCAACACGCTGTATCAACATTAAGCTTAAACTACCCAATCGCAGGTGGCATCCATCTGATGACACTTTCCCCAGCCGGCGAGTGAGCCATTCTAGTCACGGCTGAAGAATTGGATTGTCGACCGTGGGGTTTCTCCGGATTTGGGCTTCACAAAAAGTAGACAAGTACGCTGAAATCCAATCTGCTCCGATGGAGATCTCAGCAATCGAAATCGAGTGCACTCTGTTATTCCGGTCAGTCAATAGGGCCCAACACCAGAAAAGCTCAAGACGCAGATGATTATGCTAAACTTCCCCCAGGCAAAAAAGACAACAGAGCAACCCACTTTCATTAAATCGGTCCAATCCTCAGGTAATAAAATTTTTCCACAGCTTTTTAGCCCTTATACAAGAGATTAATACGTGATCAATAGATTCATATCAAGCGGCCACAAGTCACACCAAGCGCGAGAATGAACACTCTTAGCACATAATTTTGATTGGTGGGTAAAAGGTTGTGAAACACTTTCCAGAGGAAAATCTTGATCTTATTAGGGATAGATAATTTCCATAGATTCTTCCACCGTTGAGGCTTCAATAGAGTTGTTAATAAATAGTTTATAAGCACTTTTTGTACTAAATAACCCGCTCTTGGAAAAATGCCAAATCCATCTGTCTGGCTGCAGCGTGTAACAAATAGGAATCGATAAGATCACCTTTCTATCCTCAAAGAATACCCCATTGATTCTAAAGACATTCCACCTCCCCCCCATCAATAAAATGGCTAACCTTCAAATTTTTCCAACCAGTCCGTGGTAGAGCGATTGGGCGAAAAAAATGCTCTCGCAGGAGCCGAGGAGATCCAAATACTTTTCACTTAGATATTTCAACGAATGGCACAATACCATTCCATCTTAAGCAATTACATCGATCATTAAACAAATTTAGCATCATATCCTCACATCTGTACGTGAACTTTTAATATACAGAAACATTTCAAATCAACTATTTGAAATTGGTTAAACGGTCAACTTTTATATTGACTTCACTCATAATGAGCAAGTATAAATAAAAATAGATAAATACCCATGTTTCATTTTCTTGTCTATACAAGAATATTGCCATCGTTCAAAGTCATTGGTTATGATACTATATCAAACCTTTATTCTCAAAGATCTCAATAAATTTATTTCTCAAATGAACATCACAATTTTACGATCCTTTTGCAAATCAATCTTTGAAAAAAAATTTCTTGAAATTGTGTAGATGCATTGAACTCCTTTTCATATAAGAAGTTATTTATTTTTACATATCTCATATGCAACAATGAATCAAATAATATATAAAGACTATGTTATAGAAAACTAGTTAGAAAATGGATTTACCGTCCATTTTAATCCAACAGTTCTAGCGTTGGTTTTCACCGCTTTCAAGTTTTCATTTTCTAAATCCATTCATATCCTTTGAGTTTAACCCCATCAATGAAAATCTACAAAAATCTGATTGAGATAAAATACACTACTTTATCTCAAATTTATGACTTTAACAAAATTTCTCTTTGTCAACTATTGTCATCCAGTATGACAGCCTTAACTTCCAATAAGTCACAAGAAAGATTGAGTCATCACATAACTCTCCCACTACTATATAGTTTATAAGTTTTCATTTTGTCTTCTCATATTATAATGAAAACTTCAAGTAAACCTTTGCAAAGGTTGAGTTATCTCACAACTCTTCCACTATGATGAATATTTATCCATTTGACAATTAGAAATTGATGTTCAAATGAAAATAAATGGTTAACAACACTAGTTAACTATTAAGTGGTTTTATTTGGAACTAATTCATCAACATAGTTGGACCCTTTTACAGGTCTGCAACCTTTAACCTTTCAAATGAATTAATATTTGTCACACAAATATATCATTTTATTTTGGACTAAAAGGTCATTTTTAAACTCCACAAGGACTACTTACATCTAGGCATACTTTTGAACATTTATTTCACCAAGAGTTTGTTTTGACACAAGTATCTCAACTTACCCAAAAACTGAAATATCATAAACTAGTTTTACAATACTTTCATAATCCAACATTGTTTTGCAAACATTTTGTGGAGGAAATAACGTTCAAAATTGTAATCTCCATTGCATATCCTTAGTGGAGTCATACATCAGTGTACTTTTAAAAGATAAGGACTACGTTTAACAAAGAACTTAAAAAGTACTAAGTTCAACAAGGCCACATTTCTCCTACTACAACACAATTTCATCCAAATTATATCTAATGCTCGAAGTTGAGATCTCATCTCATCTCTATCAATGAGGCTTAGTACAACAAATATCCTACACTAATCATTATGATCTTATCGTAATGTCACTATGCTTGCTTAACTGACTAAAACTTTAGTCTATTTCTTTTGAACACTTCAAAGAAAATAATACTTAGATTGCATAAGATACATTTATTTATAAATACTCATCAATCATATTAATGACTTATTTATGAAGTCAATTTTATGCTTTCAATCACAAGGCCACCTGGGTCAAAAATAAAAAAGTCCAACTTTGGCCAAGTAACCTTATTCAATAAGGTTTTATTAACACCTGCATGAGAAGCAAGACTTTTGACAAGTAATAATAATTTAACTCTAATTATTTGAGAATTACCTGCAACAGTCATTTAAAAGCCAAAGACATGTACCCCTTTATGAGAATAGAATTTGTCTTTCTTTGTAGATTCATTAATCCTTATACTCTCTCAATTTATTATGCAAATGTGTTGACCTTTAGCACTTAAAAATGTATTTATTTAAAGCTGAACATATTTTCAAATTAATTTTTGAAACATACTTTATCACTAAAACCATTCGTACTCTATGAATTATTTAATAATAAAGTTTGGAGAAATTGAATTTCTCTTATGGTGATAATAGTATCATATTCAGCATAAATAAAAACATTTTAATGCCTCCCACCACTTTAATTGAGATGAGCTTTTCGTTACCAACTAGTAGAACTATTCCACTGAATTAACTGAGATGGCAATAACAAAAAATCCATTATAGGCCAAAAGGAACAACCTAGACTTACATAGTAAGTCGGTCTACAGAACCCAAAACAGGGGCTCTGATACCAACTGTAACAACCCCACTTCTTAGGACAACTAAAATGAGAATTGTTACTGTATACATGCATAAATATTCACATTGAGAAAAATAAAATAAATTAACATGATTTTGGACTGCTTAAGTGTATAAGAAACTATTCTGCCATTATTTCAAGATTTTAAATCGTTTGACCTGGGTAACTCTTAACATGAAGTAAATAATAAAAGAAAAAAATAAATAAAATAAAATAAAAATTTGAGAAAACATCAAGGTTCAAATGCAGAAGTGATTCTAGTTCCTTTGGCACTGTTACGGATTCTCTTGTCAGTCACTCGAGTATCCTTGCTTTTACCTTAAAAAAAATAAAGATAAAGATTAAGTATAAAATACTCAGTAAGTGATCTCATTACTAGGATCGGGCTATGCATCCACGAGCAGAGAATGATGACCCGTGGCTCAAACAACTACATCTATCTTAGATGATGAAAAGAAACCAAAAGACGTATTGTCTTGCCTTGACTTGCATGTCTAGTGGCCTGATGGCACACCATCAAACATGGAAAAATAACATGAACGTAAACCTGTCGATTCACGCATGTCTAGCGGCCCGTAGGCACACCGTTAAACATGGAAAAATAACATGAACGTGAACCTGTCGACTCACGCATGTCTTGCGTCCTGTAGGTACACCGTCAAACATGAAAAAATAACATGAACGTAAATATGTCGATTTACGCATGTCTAGCGGCCCGTAGGCACACCGTCAAACATGGAAAAATAACATGAACGTGAACCTGTTGATGAGATGGTTGAAGTGGCATCAGGTCGAGTCACTTAGTTCCGAGCAAGGAATGCATGGCGAGGCTGAGGACTCCGACGGGTGGTGACTCCGGCTTGAGGGTGGGCAGCGACGACGACTAGGGCAGAGGTTTTTGAAAAAGAAGAAGAAAAAAAGTGAAAACAAAAACGCGGGGGGGGGAGGGGGGGTTTGCGAGTCTGCACGGCTGAGGGGAGAGAGAGAAAAAAAAACAATTTTTTTTTCCTTTCCCACATGTAAATATAAATATAACTTAAAACCCTTTCCTTTTCCTTTTTAAATTCCAAATTCCCCATTCCTCTTCCATATATATACATACATACATATATATATACATACATACATATATATATATATACATACATACATACATATATATATATATATATATACTTATATATTTTTTTCTTTTAAAACTCCAACAAACAAATTTAATTATCTCCATAGATAATCAAATCTCCAAATGCAAGCCAAATTAAAACTTAATTAATTTTGAATAATTAAAATGTATTTTAACTTGGCCAAATACATAAATCCCAGATTCTGATTTATCCAAGTAGTCCAACATAAATTAAAGCTTAATACAAAATAAATTAAAGCTTTAACTACAAAATAGATTGGGGTGTTACATTCTACCCCCTTAAGAAACTTTTGTCCTCGAAAGTCCTAATCCTGAAAAATTTTGGGATAATGCGCCCTCACGTCATCCTCACGCTCCCACGTTGCTTCCTCGAACTGATGATTCTGCCAAAGGACCTTCACCAACACTATCTCCTTGTTGCGCAAAACTTTCACTTCCCTGGCCAATATTTGAATGGGCTTCTCTTTGTAGCTCAGGTTCTCATTCAAATGCAAAGACTCATAATCCACAATATGAGATGAGTTTGCTACGTACTTCCTCAACATGGAAACATAAAAAACATTGTGAACTGTAGAAAGGGATGGGGGCAAGGCCAGCCAGTAGGCTACAGAACCAATCCATTCTAGGATCTCAAATGGCCCGATGAACCGAGGGTTCAACTTACCCTTCTTGCCAAATCTAAACACCCCTTTCATAGGTGGCACTTTCATAAACACTTTTTCACCTACCTTAAACCCCAAATCTTTTTGCCTAACATTAGCGTAACTCGTCTGCCTACTCTGAGCCGTCAACATTCGGGCCCTAATCTTCTGTATCACCTCATTCGTGGTTTGTACTAACTCAAATTCTAGCAATTTTCGTTCACCAACTTCATCCTAGCATACGGGTGACCTACAACTATTCCCATAAAGAGCCTCAAACGACTGCCTGATAATTATTATTATAATAAAACTCTATCAAATGCAGGTGAGAGTCCCAACTCCCTATAAACTCTAACGCACAAGCACGTAACATATACTCTAGTGTCTAGTTTAAATGCTCTGTTTGACCGTTAGATTGTGGGTGAAAAGCCGTATTGAAATCCAAACGAGTACCCAATGCTGTCTGAAAACTCTTCCAAAAGCTGGAGGTAAATCGAGGGTCCCTATCAGACACGATAGACACCGACATCCCGTGCAACCTTACCACCTCTTTCATAAACAACTGTTGTTAGGTTTTATGTCCTAAAAACTCGCAATTTGTAAAATGATAAACATTTTCTATTATCAATATACTTGTTATTGATCTCATAAATTGTATGAAAGACTAAATCCAATAAACAAAGAATCATGACTATTGCATGAGTACTTGAACTTTATGTGGAGACATAAGAGTGGATCATATTCGAGTAAATAGTCAAAATGATCTATGGTACATGAATAAGGTTGGGTACCTTATTCTGGTAACACCATTGGATACGGCCTACTCTGTAGTTGTTACAAAGAGTTGTAAAGTGCTACATACGATGTGATCCTAATTCGTACATGTTATGACTGAGGAGTAGGGGCGTCCTATGCAATGAGTTTGCATAAGATCAAGACCAAGAAATAAGTCACTCTTACTTTATAACGTTGTTTACTGTTTAAGACTAACTATTTCATCTAGATGACCTAGGTAACTTGATCTTAATCCTGAGCTAACTATGTACTCCAGTTTATTGCCCTTAGATTCGCATAATTGAGGGTTGGCACAACAACGTCGGCTCAATAAGACTCCCATTTCAGGGGTAAGACCAAATAGATAGCTGTGAACATAGGGTGTAAGACGGAGTTCATGCCTACCCGATCTAGGGATAGGAGAAAGGTTGTTCTTTCAAGTACTAAATCCAGGTCTTGAACAAGGGGCCCCACCCCCTTACTGGACTGAGAGAGTTTGGTTTAATGATTGGATCACAAACCAGTTGTTCATTAGAGGATCAGTAGGGACTTGAGGAATAAGACATAATCTCGAGGGTAAAACAGATATTTGACCCATCCGTTATTACAAACAACTTGTGAAGGATCGACTTGCTGATTATGGTTAAATCATGTGGACATAATATATCTATAGTGAGGGGAGTGCAACTATGGACTTTAGTGGAGTGACCCATTAGTTAACGAATGGGGATTAATTTGGTCTAATGAGTTTAGCCAATTAATCTTGGATCGTTGGAGTCTATGATTTGTAGGTCCGCGAGGTCCCTTTACTAGCTCGTAATAAATTAGCGTGATAAGTTAATTTGAATAGTTCAAATTAGAATTAAGGGAATTAGTAATTATATGAGATATATTTACATGTTTAATTTTAGAATTAAATGGAATAGGAGAATATATATATATATATATAAATATGATTTAAATATATAAAGATGTATATGTGTTAAAATTAATTTAATATTTGATATTAAATTAATTAAGTTTTATTTAATAATTAATTTATGAAATTAATTTTTTTTTCATTTCTAAAATTAAATTTTGATTTTTAGATAAAATTGGAAAAGTAAAAACCAAAAACACACAAAATGGAAAAAAAGATTTTTCCATTATCCATCACCTAAGTGACTCACTCAAATGGCATTATCTTTGCCTTGTCTTCTCTAAGCATGAGTTGCAACTCATGCAACTATTCTCTTTGCATGTTGATTTGCAATATAATGAAAAAACTGGAGTGAAAATCGGGCATGCAATCTATAGAGATTTTGAGAGAAAAATTGGTTTGAAGAAAGAGTTCTTTAACTGATTTTCTGCAGTGAGCATTTCTCCTTCTACCTTGATTCAAGCTTGTTTTGAGTCCCACAACTCAATCTAGAGCACAAAGAGAATAGTGGGGAAGATCTTGAGGTGGTCTACAACAAGATTTGGAGAAGATAACAGCGGGTGAAGGAGCTTTGAAAAAGTTTTACAAGAGGTATGTCTTGAAACTCACTTGTTTCTGCAAAAGCATGCTTTATTTGTTGCCAAAATTAGTGAATTTGAGTGCTTAGATGATCCTTGTGCTTCCGCTGCTGTTGATACAATCCTACAACTGTGCCCACCTGCTCACTGAATATGTAGGCTTCCCTAGAATGAAATGTGCTAGCTTGGTGAGTCTGTCCACTATAAACCAAATCACTGTAAAACCCTTCACGGTTCGCGACAACCCCACAATGAAGTCCATTGAGATTTTCTCCCACTTCCATTCTGGTATGCTCAAAGGTTGCAACAAGCCTGCTGGCTTTTGTCTTGGGGCCTTCACTTGCTACCACACCAAGCACTTACTGACAAACTCTGCTATTTCCACTTTCATGTTATTCTACCAGTAACAATGTTTTAGGTCCTGGTACATTTTGGTAATGCCAGGATGTATTGAAATGGGGAGTTATGAGCCTCCCATAACAGATCATTCTTGAGGTCACCGTCTGCTGGTACACATAAGTGTCTCCGAAAAGTAAGACCATTATCTGCGGACATGGAGAACTCACCACCCTACCCTACGTTCACCTATTGCGCTACGTCAACTAGGTAAGGATCACTGCGTTAAGCATCAATTATTCTCTGCCTCAAGCTCGGTTGTACCGATAACTGTGCTAACTGCATAGAGACCTCCCCTACCACCACTGCTATCTTGGCCCGCTCCAAGTCCTTACATAACCAGGTCTGTCTGGTGATAAGGGCTGTTGAATGGGCTACCTTTCTACTTAGAGCATCCGTCATTACATTTGCCTTCCCTGGGTGGTACAGAATCTCACAATCATAGTCTTTCACTAGCTCCAACCACTTACGCTGCCTCATGTTTAACTCCTTCTGAGTGAAAAGGTATTTTAAACTCTTGTGGTCCGTGAAAATCTATATCTTCTAGCCGTACAAGTAGTGCCTCCAGATTTTTAAAGCAAAAACCACGGTTGCCAATTCCAAATTATGTGTGGGATAATTCCGTTCATGATTCTTTAACTAACGAGAGGCATAACAACTACCTTACCTTGCTGCATCAATACGCACCCCAAACCTTTCTTGGAGGCGTCACTGTAAATAACAAAACCACCCTTTCCATCCGGCATGTCCTTCACTTTACTTAACACGGTTGATGTGACTGCTTCCCTAATAGCAGTTGCCCAATCGGTAAGTTACTAAACAATGTTGGAGTGCGTTGATAAAATTGTTAAATTACTTCCATTAAGCATAAATTCTATAATATTGCGATCTCATGTGTTAAATGCATTAGAACTATTGATTTTTGTATTTTTATGTAGAATATGTGTTAATGGAATGCAAGATTGAGATCATAGGAAATTATCGGTCTGGCACAACTTTACCGCAAGACTTTGCGTTGATTGTGCTCGCAAACATTCGCCTGAGAAGGATCGCCACAACTTGGTCAGCGCAACATGGTGGGCGCATACGGGTGAAAGGATAATTAAGAGCGATGAGAACAAAAGCTAATGACAGTCGAATCCAAATTAAGTTGACATCCGATAAAGGTCACGAAGTACACTCAGCTTTATCGATGACAATCATTCAGCGCGTCAATCAGGAATTAAAGTTGTCCTATCTGTACAATCGGGAGAGAGAAGCCGCCTTTCACCATTGATGCCCTATAAATACCAAGTGCATTCTTCAGAAAAGGGGTTGATAAGTTAACAAGTTCACCAGTTGCTTCTATTCATAGTTTTCTTTTCCATTTTACGGCGGAGCAAGAGAAGAGTGGTGGCGCCAGAGATCGCCCAGGGTAGCTCGAGAGAGAACCTTGGGGCATAAGAGCAGAGAGCAGGCCGACTCTCGCGAGAGCGAGAATATCTTTAGAGCATGAGTAGAAACAGTGTAAACGCATGGCAGCAAGAAATGGCTACCAGGCTCTTTACTATACTTGCATTGTTATTTTGTAGTAAATCTCATATCTATTCAATGGAAGTTCTATTTCTACATCTGCTCACTCTCTTAATACGCATGAGTAGCTAAACTAGTTGAATGGGTTGAGAAGAACTAAGCTAACATGACCTAGGAAGTTCATTGCTTGCGATTGTCTTGTTTTATGCTGTGCAAAATACCCTTTAGAGTTACTCGAGAGAGAATCTAAAGAAAGAACCTAATGTCTCGAGAGAGCTAAGTTAGAATCTGGACTCGAAATAGCAAGATTAGGCTTGCATAAACAAGAGATAGGGACTTAGAGATAAGCTCTGTTTGTCAACTTGCATCGCATGCATCCTAAGAATGAGAATGATATTATGTGGTCGCATATTTGTGTGAATGCCATGTTGTCATCGCATAAATAGAGATAGAGGTTTATGTGTAAACCCTATAGACTTATCGCATATTTATCGCATGCGTTCTAGCCTTAGAAGCCATAGCATTCACACTGAGAGTTGGTTTACTATTGTATGCATGTTGCATGATCGCAAAACATGAACGCATTCTAGGGAGTGTTAGCCGAAACTTTTCTCAATCTGTTCTCCACATATTCATCGTATTTCCCATTTACCAACTCTTTTCAACTCTGCCGCGTTCGTTATTTATTTTCATCAACGCAAACAACAAACCCAACGATTTATTTATTTAACTGGTTACCGCAAGTCTTCATAAAAATCACCAACACAACTATTTTCACAAGTCCCTGTGTTCGACCCTGGACTTACTAGGAAACTCAGTGGAATTTACACTTGACTTCCGCTAGGGAAACTTGAGTGCACAACGCAATTCCATCAACGCATATCATCCATATTTCCATTACATAAAATAAAGCATCACCTACCCTGTGTTCACTTGTTGCACTATCTCAACTAGGTAAGGATCACTGCGTTAAGCATCAATGATTCTCTGCCTCAAACTCGGTTGTACTGATAACTGTGCTAACTGCGCAGAGACCTCCCTTACCACCACTGCTATCTCGGCCCGCTCCAGGTCCTTACATAACTGGGTCTGTTTGATGATAAGGGCTGTTGAATGGGCTACCTTCCTATTTAGAGCATCCGTCATTACATTTGCCTTCCCTGGGTGGTACAGAATCTCACAATCATAGTCTTTCACTAGTTCCAACCTCCTACTCTGCCTCATGTTTAACTCCTTCTAAGTGAAGAAGTATTTTAAACTCATGTGGTCCGTGAAAATCTATATCTTCTAACCGTACAAGTAGTGCCTCCAAATTTTTAAAGCAAAAACCACGGCTGCCAATTCCAAACGTGTGTGGGATAGTTTCGTTTATGGTTCTTTAACTGACGAGAGGAATAAGGAACAACCTTACCTTGCTGCATCAATATGCACCCCAAACCTCTCCCGGAAGCGTCATTGTAAATAACAAAACCACCCGTTCCATCCGGCATATCCTTTACTTTACTTAACACAGTCGATGTGACTATTTCCCCAATAGCAGTTGCCCAATCGGTAAACTCCGATGGAACGACTGGGGTGGCCTGCGTCTGTGGTGGCGTGGCTGTGTGTTGGGCTCTACTACGTGTCTGGGTTCGCTGCCACCCTAACCCTGAGAGGTCCCTAGGCGGCAAGGAATCCTCTGATACTGGAGGGTCTTGAACTTATGAATCTTGAATTTGTGGATCCTCATCATGAGGATCTTGATCTTGAACTGTCGGATTCTACTCTTCGGGAATGCGCCCCCTTCCGGTAACCCTATAACTACCTCTTCCCCTAACACGTACCATTTCCTAACAATTGTTCGCAACCACCTCTTAACTACTTTCCTTACCAGTAAAACACATCAAATGCAATCATAAATGCTACATACTCGGGTGCATATTATTCTAGATACTTTTTATAAGGGACATACCTGGCAACGACAAAGAATCCATTATAGGCCAAAAGAAACTATGTAAGTTAGTCTACAGAACCCAAAACACGGGCTCTGATACCAACTGTAACAACCCCACTTCTTAGGACAACTAAAACGGGAATCGTTACTGTATGCATGCATAAATATTCACATTGAGGAAAATAAAATAAAATAACATGATTTTGGACTGCTTAAGTGTATAAGAAACTATTCTGCCATTATTTCAAGATTTTAAATCGTTTGACCCGGGTACCCCTTAACATGAAGTAAATAATAAAATAAATAAATAAAATAAAATAAAATAAAAATGTGAGAAAACATAAAGGTTCAAATGCAGAAGCGATTCTAGTTCCTTTGGCATTGTTATGGATTCTCTTGTCAGTCACCCGAGTATCCTTGCCCTTACCTTAAAAAAAATAAAGATAAAGGTTGAGTATAAAATACTCAGTAAGTGATCCCATTACTAGGATCAGGCTATGCATCCACGAGCAAAGAATGATGACCCGTGGCTCAAATAACTACATCTATCTTAGATGATGAAAAGAAACCAAAAAAACGTACTGTCTTGCTTTGACTTGCATGTCTAGTGGCCTGATGG
Organism: Benincasa hispida; assembly: GCF_027475165.1. Taxonomy (NCBI): domain Eukaryota; kingdom Viridiplantae; phylum Streptophyta; class Magnoliopsida; order Cucurbitales; family Cucurbitaceae; genus Benincasa; species Benincasa hispida. Next base: position 28,508,076 of record NC_143478.1, read on the forward strand.
CACACCATCAAACATAGAAAAATAACATGAACGTGAACCTGTCGATTCACGCATGTCTAGCGGTCCGTAGGCATACCATTAAATATGGAAAAATAACATGAACGTGAACCTATCGACTCACGCATGTCTTGCGGCCCGTAGGCACACCATCAAACATGGAAAAATAACATAAACGTGAACCTGTCGATTCACGCATGTCTAGCGGCCTGTAAGCGCACCATCAAACATGAAACTAGACCCGTCGGTCCTCTGAAATAAAACATGCGTCAAGGCGAGACGGTAAGCTGTCCTATTGGTCGTATCATGCATCACATATATAATTTCAGTACTGATTAGAAATTCAAACACATAATACTCATAAGTATCATGCAATAAATATATCACAATGACAAAATCATGCTTCTAAAGTTCGTTAATTAACTTTATAAATCTAATCTAGGTCGCCTGACATGAAGGCACCGGTAATAGTACCACTTACCTCAACTTGGTCATAAAAGTCCGCACAAATAATTCCTTAAAACCCTTGGATAAAACTCGAATCAGTCCTATGACATTAACCACAAGTTTAGTTTAGCAACTACAGCCTAAAAAGTGAGTCCAAATTAAATAAGTCCTCGGGGTCTAAGTCCAAAGAATAACCAACCAACTTACACAAAACTTACCCAACTCCAAAAATTTTCCATCGAAAAGAATGGCATCTTCCTTGATAGCAACGCCCCAAAATCTTCCAAAACCCTAATCCTGAAAGTCCACACAATGGGTATTAACCAAAATTGCTTCCAACACAAAGTAACACCCCAAAAATCTTGAAAACCCTAATTCTTGCCCAAAATAAACCAACTCTTACCCAAACTCAAAATTTTAACAAGAATAGGCAATGGCGGTCGGGGAACTCAATGGTGGCTAACCGAAACGACGACGAAACTCAGTCCAGCGCTGACTAAAACGAGCGGCTGCTTCGATCGTAGGCTAGGGTGGTTAGGCGAGAACTGCTGGCGAAGGGCTGTTGGTGGGGAACGACAGTACTCCAAACCGCGCGAAGGACAAATGGCGTGGCTAGCAACTTCGGTGCATGGTGGCTCGAAGGTTACTAGAATCGTCGAAGCTTGCAGTGGCAGAGAGGCAGTGGCGCTCGACGAAAACCCAAACGAGATGGCTGACGGTGGCGCATCGGGTTGAGTTACTCATATCCGAGCAAGGAACACGTGGTGAGGCCGAGGACTCCAATTGTCGGTGACTCCGGCTTGAGAATGAGCAGCGGTGGCGACTAGGGCAACGATTCTTAAAGAAGAAGAAGAAGAAAAAATGAAAACGAAAATGGGGGGGGGGGGGGGGGGGGGGAGGGGTCTGCGGGTCTACGCGGCTAAGGAGGGAGAGAAAAAAAAAACCAATTTCTTTTCTTTTTTTTTTTTCCTTTCCCACATGTAAATATAAATATAACTTAAAACCCTTTCCTTTTCCTTTTTAAATTCCAAATTCCCCATTCCTCTTCCAAATATATATATACTTCTATTTAAAACTCCAACAAACAAATTTAATTATCTCCATAGATAATCAAATCTCCAAATGCAAGCCAAATTAAAACTTACTTAATTCCGAATAATTAAATTGTATTTTAACTTGGCCAAATACATAAATCCCAAATTCTGATTTATCCAAGTAGTCCAACATAAATTAAAGCTTAATTACAAAATAAATTAAAGCTTTAACTACAAAATAAATCGGGGTGTTACAGATATGTTATTCCATCAATTGATTTGAACAATTCAAATCATTCATCTTTTCCTTTAGTGAGCTAATAAGGGGACCTTCTGAACCTATATATTAGAAGCTCAAATGATATATGTTTAATTAATTTAACTCTTTAATTAAATTAATCAATATTCATTAACTATCAGACACTCCACTAAAAGGCCAATAATTGCACTCTTCACACTGTAGATATATTTTTTTGTCTGCAGACATAACTACTCAATAGTGAGTCATCCCTTCACAAATCACTCATAACTACAGCTGGGTCATTACCCCTATAGTTACATCTGTTGGGGTTGATGCCCTAAATCTTGTAGTGTCTTATAGTTTGTAATTGTAATGTACAAACATCTTATTTATTTAATAAAATATATGATGTTTTATTTCAATTTTAGTTGCATTAACCACAAACCAATAAACTAAGATTCAAGGTTATTTTGTTGCTTGAACATATATGTAGAGACATACGGGCGAATCATGTTTAAGTGATAATCTAAATGGTTTGTAGTAGACGGATAAGACTAAATACCTTATCATGGTGACACTACGAATTTGACTTGTTTTGTAGATGTTACAATCGTTGTAAAGTACTACAAATGATCTGATCCTGATCATTCATGTAGAGACATGTGAGTGAGGATATTCTATACAAAAGGGTTTATATAAGACCGAACCATGAATTGTTTAGTCTCATTATATAACGTCGTTCATAATAGAGACTTACATTTCATCAAAATGACCATAGGTAACATGACCTGAATCTTGAGTGAGTTGTGAACTCCTGCCTATGAAGGCAGTCCTTTGATTTGTATGGGTGAGAGTGGCCAGATCGCCGACTCAATAGGCCTACCATTTTAAAGATTCATCTGATTGGGGAGTTGGGAACACATCTACACAAGAAGGAATTCACTCCTTCCTCAACGTTGGGGCAAGTAGACAAATTGCTCCCTTGAGGGCTAATTTTAGAGATTGAGCAATGTGGCGCCACACACCCTCTCCTGGCCCGAGAGGGGTTTGATCATAGTTGAACTATGGTTTATTGTCCATTAGAAGGATCTGTGGTACTTAAGAAGTTAGATGTAACTACAAGGACACACCGGTAATTTTGGTCTAACTGTACTTACGAGCAATTTGTGAAAGGTCATCGTACTATTGACTAGTTATATCCAATGGACACAAAAGTATATCTATAGTGCGAAGAGTGCAACTGTCGATCTTTAGTGGAATGCCCGATAGTTAACAAATAATGAATAATTTAATTAAAGAGTTTAATTAATTATTCGCGTACAGTTGGAGTTTCAAGCTACAGGTTCATGAGGTCCCATCGGTAGCTCAACGAGAATAAATGAGAATCAGTTTTTGACTTAATTTGAATTGTTCAAATTAATTGAGGAAATTAATTATATATAATTAATTTAATTTTAATTATATATGATATAATTATTATAATGTATTTGATACACTATAATATAAAATATATTTGAGAGGATATAAATATTTGAATATGATTCAAATATTAATTATATGAATTGGATTCATATAATTAAATTTAATATAAATGAGATTTATATTAAATGTCATTGATGAGAGAATAAAAACTATAGGTTATATTGTATTTGATACAATATAGAAACTATAGGCTATATGTTATATTTGATATAACATATAGTTATATATATATATTATATAGCAAGGTAGTTATTATATAAATATATATTAAATATTTTACTAAAATAAATAAATAAATTTAATTTATTTTGAACAGAACGATTAGTGGGAAGTTGGGCTGGAACAGAACGGTTGTTTTCTTCTTCCACATTGAGTTTTTTAACAGAAGACGTTTATTCTGTAATCTTCTGATTTCTCCTCCTCTCAACTCTCTCTAATTTTTCCCTCTTTATCTAGAGAATACCAAGGTTTCCTTTGCAATGGTGCCCAATTGGAGATCGAAGAATTTTCCAGGGAAGATTAGATCTTCAAAGGTAAGGGTTTATGAACCCATTTTTATATTTTTCTGTGATTTTGAGCATGCTGTAAGTTTCTGAACTAAATGCATATCTTTTTTTCTTCTTTATAAAATTCTATATTCTGTAAATTTTGGAAATTGGGACGATCCATTTTCGCTTAAGGACCTTTAACTAGGTTCCTTCAACATCTAACTCCTTAAGTATCACTGATCCCTTTAATGAACAAACAGTTTATAGTCCAACTATAAACTAACATCTCTCAAACCAGTGAGAGGTTGAGGACTCAATATTCAAGACCTGGAATCAACTATTAAGAAAGCAATTTATCTACTTTTCTTAAAGACGGGAAGGAGTGAATTCCACCTTGTATAGTTGTGTTCCCAGCTCTCCACTCAATCAAATCCCCAAAATGGTAGGCTTGTTGAGTTGACTATGAAGGAAATCGTGTGAGGAGAACCTTGAGCAGAAGCGGATTGACCAAATTTCATAAATTATCGAATGTAAAGTTTATAGTAAACATACAATAAATATGCATTTAAAGTTAAATTACAACATGCTTTTACAAGAAATAAGTTCAGGAAATATCACCTTTGAAGAACCTTTCTTCACAAATCCCTCAAACAGTGACGAACCTCTTGAATACCTTCTTCAACGAAACCTTGAACTAAAACCAGACATAACAACAATGAAGTCCTTGGTATTCTCGGGGTGAGAACCCAGGAGTGGTGGGCTCTGACTATTGTGGTTTGAGAGAAAGTTTAGGTGGAGAAGGAGGATTGAGATTTCTCTCAAGAACACAAGATCATAAAACACTTCTCTAAAAAATACTCAATTGTCCAACAACAACAACGTTCGTACAGCCAAAAAAGAAAAAAAAAACTATTTTTCTTTTTAATCCTCTTTCCATAAGAAAACATAACCACCCATTAAAGTAGGTGGAGAGAAAAGATGGGGAAGGGAGTTGTAACTCCCTTCCTTATTATTCAAATAATAATAATATAAATAAATAAATATGATAACTAATTTATCATATTATATTTATATTAAATTATATGTTATATCACATATAACATATAACTCATAGTTTTAATATTGTATCACATACAATATAAACTATAGTTTCTTTTCTCTATTTTATGGCATTTAATATAATTGAAGGAAATCAAAACAGAGATCCTTTGAGCAGCGGAAGTGGATCGTTCCAAATCCCATTTAGAATGAACACAAAAACCATTACAGTCTTAAACGAAAACGAACAAATTATGCATAAACAGACATTACAGCATGCTACATATAAGAAAAACACAAGGGATAGAGTATTCAAACCTTTGAAGAACTCTTCTTCAAGTATCCCTCGATCAGTTTCAATTGCGTCCAAAGCAGCACTCGAACGCAACGAGCAGAACATCACCTCCACGAACGTCTAAATGAGCCTCGACCCTAATTTAGTCCAACTCAAACCACGAACTGAACAAGAACACCACCACAAGTATTACCTTGGTATTCTTGGTGTGAGAATCCAGAAGTTGTGGGCTCTGTATGATCTTGGATTGAGGAAAGCAAGAGGTAGATGATCGAGCAAGTGGGAGATGAAGACTGTCTATCGTATAGACGATGTACTAGATCATTTAGAAAACGGAAGCCTATCGTATAGACTTTACTACTCGATTGTGTAGCAACAATCAACGAATAACTATCGCATAGTCAACTCGTAGCTCGATTGTGTATGCTCTCAACGCTATCGCTTAGTAAAAATACTTTTTACTTGATAGCCTTTTTCGTGAGATTTTTTTTCCAAATGAATCAACCATCTAATTTTGGAAAATAATTTTCCTTTTATCTCACAGTTACCATAAAACTTCCAATAACCTCCCACTCAAAACGATTATTAAAGAAAAAGAATTAATTATCATATAATTAATATATTATAAATAAATATGATAACCAATTTATCATATTCTATTTATAACCTATAGTTTTAATATTTCATCATATGAAACATATAAACCATAGTTCTTTTTCTATTTTACGGTATTTAATATAAATCATATTTATATTAATTCCTCCAATTAAAGTATCTAATACATCATATCAATTATATCACATATAATTGAATTTCCTCTTGTTAATTTGAATATTTCAAATCAACCCAAAATCTGATTCTCAATTTGAACCCACTGACCTATCAAGGAGACCTCATGGACCTATAGTTTGAAGCTCTAATGGTACATGAATAACTAACTAAACTCTTTAATCACAAGATCCACTATCCGTTAATTGTTGGTCACTCTATTAAAGACCGACAACTGCACTCTTTGCACTACAAATATATTTATGTGTCCATATAACCAATCAATAGTATGATGACCCTTCACAAATCGTTCGTAAGTACAGTTGGGCCAATTTACCGTTTTGCCCCTGTAGTTACATCTAACTCCTTAAGTACCACTGATTCCTCTAATGAACAATAAGTCATAGTCCTACTATGACTGGGTCTTCTCTTCCAAAGAGAGGGTGTGACCACTATGTTCAAGACCCGAAACCAGCCCTTAAGGGAGCAATTTATCTACTTACCCCTGCTTCGAGGAAAGAGTGAATTTCGTCTTGTGTAGCTGAGTTCCCAGCTCCCCAATCAGACGAATCCCCAAAAAGGTAGGCTTGTTGAGTTGACAATCTGGCCACTCCCACCCATATTAATCAAATGACCGCCCTCATAAGTAGGAGTTTCCAACTCACTCAAGATTAAGATCATGTCACCTATGGTCATTCTAGTGAAATGTAAGTCTCAGTTATCAATGACGTTATATAAAGAGACTAATCATCTCGTGGTCCGGTCTTATACAAACTCTTTGTATAGGATACCGCCGCTTGCATGTCTCCATATGAATTGTTAGGATCAAACCATTTGTAGCACTTTACAACACTTGTAACATCTACAAAGCAGGTCGTATCCGTAGTGTCACCAAGATAAGGTATCCCTCCTTTATCCTTATATTACAGACCATTTAGGTTATTACTTAAGGCATGATTCACTTGTATGTCTCACATACATGCTTAAGTTACATGAAACAACCACGGATCCTAGTTTATTGGATTTGAATAAATGCAAATAAAATAAAATTTATTTTATTAATAACAATGTGTACAAAATGTTTACAAACTACGAGACCATCGAGAGAATTAGGACACCGATCCCAACAAATCTCATTTATATTAAATTTAACAACTATGAATCTCATTCATAGAAAATATATTTGAATTTCATTCAAATATTTATTTCCTCCCATTAAGCTATAATGTATCAAATACACTATGACAATTATATCATATATAATTGAAACAATTTAATTATATATATAATTAAATTCCTCTTATTAATTTGAAAAATTCAAATTAACCCAAAAATTGATTCTCAACTAAATCCTTTTGAGCTACCAAGGGGACCTTATGGACCTGTAGCTTGAAGCTCCAATGATATATGAATAATTAATTAAACTCTTTAATTACATTATTCACCATTCGTTAACTGTCGGACACTCTACTAAAGATCGACAGCTGCACTCTTCGTACTACAAATATATTTCCATGTTCATTAGATATAACCAATCAACAGTATGATGACCCCTCACAAATCGCTCGTAAGTACAGTTGGACCAAATTACCGTTTTGCCCCTATAGTTACATCTAACTCCTTAAGTACCACTGATTCCTCTAATGAACAATAGATCATAGACCTACTATGACTAAACCCCTCTCGAGTCAAGAGAGGGTGTGATGCCACATTGTTCAAGACCCGAAATCAGCCTTTAAGGGAGCAATTTATCTATTTACCCCTGCTTCGGGAAGGAGTGAATTCCATCATGTGTAGCTATGTTCCCAGCTCCCCAATCAGACAAATCCCCAAAATGGTTGGTTTGTTGAGTCGGCGATCTGACCACTCTCATCCACACAAATCAAAGTACCACTCTCATAGGCAGGAGTTCATAACTCACTCAGGATTCAGGTCATGTTACCTATGGTCATCCTGGTGAAATGTAAGTCTCTATTATGAACGATGTTATATAATGAGACTAAACATTTCGTGGTCCAGTCTTATACAAACTCCTTTATATAGAATATCCCGCTCGCATGTCTAATACATGAATGATCAGGATCAGATCATTTATAGCACTTTACAACAATTGTAACACCTACAAAGCGAGCTATACTCGTAGTGTCACTAGGATAAAGTACCAAACCTTATCCATTTACTACCGACCATTTAGGTTATCACTTAAATATGATCCACATGTATGTCTCCACGTATATGTTTAGGTTACAAAGATAACCTTGGATGTTAGTTTATTGGTTTGTGGTTAATGCAACTAAAATATCACATATTTTATAGACAATGAAAAAAATATCAAAGATTTTATTAATCACATAATGAGTTTGTTCATACAATAGTTACTAACTATAGAACCCTACGAGATTTTGGGCATCAATGTTTATTGATGGTAGGTTTTACAATCTGCATTGCATTTATATGATAAATGTTTGTGGATGGTTTGTCGATGGATGTTTCGGGATATAATTTTTTTTTATCGCTTTCTGTTTATTTTACAAAGTTGATTTGTAAGGGCCCTTGCATTTTTTGGCAATAAATTGCAATCAAGTCTATATTTATTTAAGTTTTGAGTCACTTGTAAGGCTTCAGAAGAAGGGTTTGTTGGCTTTTTGATCCTTAATCTCAAATTAATTAATTTTAATTAATTAATTAATCAATGTTTTGATGATAACAAACTCAATTTTTAATTACTGAAAATCTTAGTGTTTTAATATGTCCATAGCGTAGAGCTCGGAACAACGATTCCAACACCTCTTGAATCACTCAAATCGGAGCTAAAACGAAGACGATATGACCGAAACAAATCTATAGAGAAAATACCGTGGTGGATGACGTGGCATAACCAGACCATTTGCATGTAGACATGTGGCAGCATATTGGTTGAATGGTGGATCATTAAGAGATTAATATATGATGGACTTTTGATTTTTGGATTGATTTAAAATAAAAAAATTGAAATTAAAAAGAAATTTAAAAGGAAAATAAATTTAATATTATTTTATGTTTGTGTCTAACGGCTAGTTTTTTACACATGGTATGTTTTTTATTTTTGGATTGACTTTAAAGAGAATGAATTTAAAAAGAAAATGAATTAAAAGGAAAATGAATTTAATATTATTTTATGTTTGTGTCTAACGGCTAGTTTTTGACACATGGTATGTTTTTTATTTTTTGGATTAATTTTAAAAAGAAAATGAATTTCAAAAGAAAAGGAATTTAATATTATATTTTGTTTGTATCTAACGACTAGTTTAGTTTAATATCTCCACCATTGTTTTTTCTTTTCCAAAATCCAATGGTCCAAATTAATTGTGGTTTCTAAAAATTTTTCCATCTCTATATAAACCATCTTTCTCTCCAAATTTTAAACCAACAAATTTTACATTTCATAATCCTCTAAAACTCAAAAGTTCCATTGTTGCTTTCTCTAAGTTCCCAATGTTTTTTCTTTTCATCTTATTCTTGAGAGAGTGTTATTGTAGTGTGAGGATAACTTTGTTGACTGCTTAAACTTGTAAATCCACTCTAGTGAGAGTTGTATTGTGTTCTTCAAAAATTCCAACATTTGTAACGGTTTGATCCTAAACCGTAGAAAGGATCGGGTTTGCTCTTGAACCCGTAAAAGGAGCAGTGGTATAACGGTTGGGCTCTAATCCGTGGAAAGAGTCGGAAAGATTTTATTCGAATTCTCAAGAGGCGCTTGGGGAGTGGAGTAGGTCGAGTTTGACCGAACCACTATAAAAATTACGGTGTCTTCTTCTCTAACTCTTTTCTTTTTATTTTTGCAATTAATTTAAGCAATTTATTGTATGTTTTAGTTTGTTCTTATTTATTTGCTAAAATTTGATAGAATTAGATTATCACATTTTTGTCATCTTATTTATTGCATAAATTGATTTTTTCTTATTATTTATAAAAAGTGTATTAATTAGTTTAATTGGGTTAATTTAGAAAAAAAGTTTAATTAAACCCTATTCACCCCTTCTAGGGTTGCCATATCGATCCAACAATTGGTATCAGAGCGGGTTGCTCTTCTTGAAATATTTATTTCTTGATAAACGTAATTATTTTTTAGCTATGACAACTTTAGGTTTTATCCCTTTTACCGATAGTCAATCTATTATAAAGCCTCCTTTCTTTAATGGTACTAAATATAATTATTGAAAAAATAGATTGAAATTCTTCTTGCTTTCTATTGATTATGATTTATGGGATATTGTTGAGGAAGGTTTTAAAATTCCAACAAAAGATATTGATGGTATTAGCACTATAAAACCTAAGGAAGAATGGTCAATAAATGAAAAGAAAGCATGCTCTTTAAATGCCAAAGCTATTAATTGCTTATTTTGTGCTTTGAATGAAGTTGAGTATAATACAGTGTCTATTTGCAAAACTGCTAAAGAGATATGGGATAAATTAGAAATTACTCATGAAGGAACTAGTCAAGTAAAAGAAACAAAGATTGATATGTTAGTTCATCAATATGAAAATGTTTAAAATTGATGAAAATGAAGCTATTTCCGATATGTTTATTAGATTTACTAACATTGTCAATGCTTTAGAAGGACTTGGGAAAAAGTACTCAAATCTTGAGAAGATAAAGAAGCTATTGTGGTCTTTGCCTAAAAAATGGGAGCCTAAAGTCACCGCCATTCAAGAGGTAAAGGATCTCAAATCTCTCTCCATTGATGAACTCATGGGCTCGTTGTTGACGCATGAGATAAAGATCAAGAAAAACATGGAGGATGAGAAGAAAAAGAAAGAAAAGATTATATCTTTAAAGACCATCTCTTTAGAAGTTGACTCCCAAGATAAAGATGACCTTGATGAAGATGATGTTGCCTATCTTTCACGTAAGTATAAGAACTTCATCAAGAGAAAGAAGCAATTCAAGAAGCATCTCTCCAACCAAAAAGAGTCAAAAGGTGAAAAGAGCAAAAAGGATGAGGTAATATGCTATGAATGCAAGGAGCTGGGTCATATTAGAACCGATTGTCCTTTTCTTAAATCATCCAAGAAATCCAAGAAGAAAGCAAAGAAAGCTACTTGGGATGATAGCGATGAAAGCAAAAGTGGGAGTGATAATGAAGAAGTGGCCAATTTTTGCTTCATGGCTCATAGTGACAAAGAGGATGAACAAAATGATGAGGTAACTCTAGAACCTCTTTCTTATAATGAATTGTTCGAAGCTTTTGAAAATATGCAAAATGATTTAGAAAAACTTAGTTCAAGTATGTTGTGCTTAAAAAGAAATACAATATTTTATCTAGTAAAAATAAGTCTTTACTTGAAGAAATTGCTTGCTTAAAAGAGAATAAGCATGATGCTATGCATATTGATGAAATGAATATCTCTTGTGACAAGTATGCTTTTGATTGTGATGAGAAAAATGCCTTGCTTGACAAAGTTAAATTTCTTGAGCATGATAGTTGTGAAAAAGATAATTTGATTAAATTACTCAAAGAAAAGGAATTTAGTGCTTTGCAAGAACTTGATAAGGCTAAAGAATCTATTAAAAAGTTGACAATAGGTGCTCAAAGATTAGACAAGATAATTGAAGTAGGCAAGCCTTTTGGTGATAAAAGAGGTTTAGGCTATATTGATGAATGTTCTACTCCTTCAAGTTCTAAAACTATCTTTGTTAAAGCATCTCATAATATGCCTAAGCTTAATATGCCTAAGGTTGTGTCTAAGCATGTTAAATCTAACTTTGTGCCTATATGTCATTATTGTGGTGTTGAAGGCCATATTAGACCTAAGTGTTTTAAATTGAAATATGCTCATACTACTTCTCCAAGAAGAAATTTTTCTCAAAAGGCAAAGTTTCACAATGCTCCAAGGAATAATTTCTCCAAGAAAAGTAGAGTGCATAAATTTGTTGTAAGATATAAATCTTTGCATAATGTTGTTTGTTTCTCATGTGGCAAGTTTGGACATACAGCTTATTCTTGTTACTTGTCTAAATCCAATGCCTTAAATGTCTATGCAAAAATGAAATGGATTCCCAAGTTTGTCAATGCTAACCATCTAGGACCCAAACAAGTGTGGGTACTAAAGAATCAAACTTGAACATTTGTGTTTGTAGGTTTGTTTGGAAGCCTCTAAGAAAAACAAGTGGTACTTGGATAGTAGTTGCCCGAGGCACATGATGGGAGACCCATCCAAGTTTGTCTCTCTCTCTAAAAAGGATGGAGGTCTTGTAACCTTTGATGACAACCAGAAAGGTAAAATAATTGGTAAAGGTAGTATAGGTAATGAATCTTCTATTTTAATTGAAAATGTACTTTTGATTGATGGTTTGAAGCATGATTTACTTAGTATTAGTCAATTGTGTGATGAAGGCTTTAGAGTTGTGTTTGATAAAAAGAATTGCATAATTGAAAATGCTAGTGATAGAAAAGTTATATTTTTTTGGAAATAGAGATGAAAATATTTATACTATTGATTTGAATGATTGTCCTATTAATGATAAATGTTTATCGGCTTTGCATAATGATTCTTGGTTATGGCATAGAAGACTAGGACATGCTAGCATGCACTTAATTTTAAATATTTCCAAGAATTCTTTGGTTAGAGGTCTTCCCAAATTTAAATTTGAAAAAGACAAAGTTTGTAATGCTTGTCAAATGGGTAAGCAAACTAAGTCCTCTTTCAAATCTAAAAATGTAATCTCTACAACTAGACCCCTTCAACTATTACACATGGACTTATTTGGCCCTTCTAGAATTGCTAGTTTTGGAGGGAACTATTATGCCTTTATGATAGTTGATGATTTTTCAAGATTTACTTGGGTTTTGATGCTAAAACATAAGGATGATGCTTTGAAAAGCTTTTCTAGTTTTGCAAAAAGAGTTCAAAATGAAAAAGTTTTTTTGATTTCGAAAATTAGGTGTGATCATGGAGGAGAATTTGATAGCAATGCTTTTGAAACTTTTTGTGAAGAAAATGGTTTTTCTCATAATTTCTCCGCTCCAAGAACTCCTCAACAAAATGGTGTAGTTGAAAGGAAAAATCGTACTTTGTAAGAATTTGCTAGATCAATGTTGCATGAGTATGGTTTACCTACATACTTTTGGGCGGAAGCCGTTAACACCGATTGTTATGTTTTAAATAGAGTTTTAATTAGACATTCTTTGAATAAAACTCCTTATGAACTTTGGCATAACAAAATTCCAAATATTGGGTATTTCAAAGTTTTTGGTTGCAAATGTTTTAGTTTGAATAACAAAGAAAAACTTGGAAATTTTGATTCTAAGATAGATGTTGGTATTTTCCTTGTCTATTCCTCTACTAGTAAAGCTTATAGAGTTTTCAATAAAAGAACTTTAGTAATTAAGGAATTTATGCATGTAGTATTTGGTGAATCTTGCAATGTTATTTCTAATGAGCCTATTTATAGTGATGTTTTAGAAGAAAATTTTGGAGATTTACTTGTTAGTGACAAAGGCAAGGAAATTGTTTCAAGTAAGCAAGAGATGAGCTTAATCGAAAAGAACGAAGTTGGTTTTTCATCCATGCCTAAAGAGTGGAGGTATGCTCCTTCCCATCCCAAAGAATTAATTCTTGGTGATCCCGAACAAGGTGTAAAAACTCGTTCCTCCTTAATATGTTTAATAATATTGCTTTTGTTTCTCAAGTTGAACCAAAAAGTTTTAAAGATGCCGAAAATGATGAATTTTGGATTTTAGCTATGCAAGAATAATTAAATCAATTTGAAAGGAATAAAGTTTGGGAGTTAGTTCCTAGGCCCTCTCATACTTCTATAATTAGAACTAAATGGGTCTTTAGAAATAAAATGGATGAAAATGGAAATATCATTAGAAATAAAACTAGACTTGTAGCTCAAGGTTATTGTCAAGAGGAAGGAATAGATTATGAAGAAACTTTTACACCCATTGCTAGATTAGAAGCTATTAGAATGTTGCTTGCTTTTGCTTCTTATAAGAACTTCATTTTTTATCAAATGGATGTGAAAAGTGTATTTTTAAATGGTTATATCATGGAGGAAGTTTATGTAAAACAACCTCCGGGGTTTGAAAGTTTTGATTTTCCTAATCATGTCTATAAGTTGAAAAAGGCTCTTTATGGCTTAAAACAAGCTCCAAGAGCTTGGTATGATAGACTTAGTAATTTCTTGCTTGAGAATGGAAAATGATATGTTTTTAGTACAAATATATGTGGATGGTATTATTTTTTGTTCTACTAATCCATCTTTGTGTGAAGAATTTTCTAAGTGTATGCATAGTGAATTTGAGATGAGTATGATGGGAGAACTTAGCTTCTCCCTTGGACTCCAAATCAAACAACTCAAGGATGGTATTTTCATAAGTCAAGAAAAATACACAAGGGATTTACTCAAAAGGTTCAAATTCAATGAAGGTAAAATTGCAAACTCCTATGAGCACATCCATTAAGCTTGACATGGATGAAAAAGGTAAGTGTGTGTATATAAAAACTTATAGAGGTATGATTGGATTTTTACTTTATTTAACCGCTAGTAGACCCGATATTATGTAGATTTCAATCTTGTCCTAAGGAATCACATTTACATGCCATTAAAAGAATTTTTAAATATTTGTTTGGTACTATTGATTTAGGCTTATGGTAACCTAGAAATGTTGAATTTAATTTGGTAGAATATTCCGATGCAGATTTTGCGGGTAGTTTACTTGACCATAAGAGTACTAGTGGGACTTGTCAATTTTTTTGTAGTTCCATCTTGGTTTAGTAAAAAGCAAAATTCAGTTGCCTTATCCACTACCGAAGCGGAATATATTGCAGTTGCTAGTTGTTGTGCTCAAATTCTTTGGATGAAACAAACTCTTTGTGATTTTGGATTAAAGTTTGATAATGTGCCTATATTTTGTGATAATACTAGTGCTATTAATTTGACTAAAAATCCTATACATCATTCTAGGACTAAGCATATTGATATTAGGCATCACTTTATTAAAGAGCATGTGCAAAATGATAATATTACTCTTGAATTTGTAGGCTCTATTAATCAATTAGCGGATATTTTTACCAAGCCTTTGAATGAAGAAAACTTTTGCAAAAATAGGCTTGAGCTCGATATTATTCGTTGTGATACCTCTTGATTTTATAATTTTACTTGTTAAATCTTTTAGAAGATATTTTGATAGGAGGAGATATGGAAAGCATGTGTTAATATTCGTAGGGGGAGTTGTGCTAAATTTATGTTCATGTTTTTAAGGAAAACATTTATGTAGTTCTAAATTTTTCTTAATTATTCTTTTGATGATTCCAAAGGAGGAGAAGTTTAAGAAAAATATGCTATAAATTTGTTATGATTTTGATTGTATTAATTAGGGGGAGAATTCATTTTTTGAGTGAATTTCAAGAATGATCTTTATGGTGATATGTTGATTTTTATTATGTGCTACATATGGTTTACATGTATTTCAAGCTATTTTTCTTGAATGGTTTGTCATCATCAAAAAGGGGAGATTATTGGCTTTTTGGCCCTTAATCTCAAATTAATTAATTTTAATTAATTAATTAATCATTATTTTGATGATAACAAACTCAATTTTTAATTATTGAAAATCTTAGTGTTTTAATATGTTCATACCGTAGAGCTCGGAACAACAATTCCAACACCTCTTGAATCACTCAAATCGGAGCTAAAACGAAGACGATATGACCGAAACAAATCTATAGAGAAAATACCGTGGTGGATGACGTGGCATAACCAGACCATTTGCATGTAGACATGTGGCAGCATATTGGTTGAATGGTGGATCATTAAGAGATTAATATATGATGGACTTTTGATTTTTGGATTGATTTAAAATAAAAAAATTGAAATTAAAAGGAAAATAAATTTAATATTATTTTATGTTTGTGTCTAACGGGAATGAATTTAAAAAAAAAATGAATTTAATATTATTTTATGTTTGTGTCTAAGTTTTTGACACATAGTATGTTTTTTTATTTTTTGGATTAATTTTAAAAAGAAAATGTATTTCAAAAGAAAATGAATTTAATATTATATTTTGTTTGTATCTGACGACTAGTTTAGTTTAAAATCTCTACCATTTTTTTTTCTTTTCCAAAATCCAATGGTCCAAACTAATTGTGGTTTTTAAAAATTTTTCCATCTCTATATAAACCATCTTCCTCTCCAAATTTTAAACCAACAAATTTTACATTTCATAATTCTCCAAAACTCAAAAGTTCCATTGTTGCTCTCTCTAAGTTCCCATTTTTTTTTCTTTTCATCTTATTCTTGAGAGAGTGTTATTGTATTGTGAGGATTAACTTGTTAAGTACTTAAACTTGTAAATCTACTCTAATGAGAGTTGTATTGTGTTCTTAAAAAATTCCAACACATAAGATGAAAAGAAGAAAATTAAGTCTAAAAGAGAACAACAAAGAAGGCTCAATGAAATATAAATGGTTGTAAAAATAATGTGAAATTGTTGTGAAAATTTGGATAGATTTTGGAAAAGAAAAATGAATGGTGGAGATTTTTCTTTTTAAAATCAACTAGTAGATAGACACAAATATAAAATAATAAAAAAAAAAATCATTTTCCTTTAAAAATCAATCCAAAAATAAAAAACTCACTATGTGTCTGTCCTCCTATGCTCCAAGTGACACCTTTTAGTTGGTCCACTTTGATTTAAAAAAATTGTCACGAGATTTTTTCGTTACTTTTTTCGGCTGTCTTCTTTGTTTGAACTTCAGTTTGAGTTTAAAATTGAATTGGAATCGTTGTTCCGAACTCTAGGACACTTCAAAAAATTAAAATTATTAATGAATAAGAGCAAATTTGTTATCATCAATACATTAATTAATTTGAGATTAAAAAGTAGAAAGCCAACATTCCATCTCTAAATTTGAGCCAAATTTACTAGATAGTGTAAGGTTAGGATTCATCTTAATTAAACATTTTCAATCATGTTTTAACTTGAAATGATTAAATTTAACTACGCTCCCTCCCGTACTTCTCATTATCTAAATTTTCATGCCTTTATAATACATTTTTAAGATGAATATCAAATAAGCACATTTATTACGACTTATGCTAAATTCAATGATAATATCATATTACTAAACTCTTAACCAAAATGAAAAAAAAAATTCCACTTCTGAGTAGGCCAATATATTTTTTTCTCAATCTTACAAATACAAAATATAAATAGAACTAAGGTAATAAACAAAAAATAATGATTAGATACTAAAAGTAAAATGAAAAAAAATTATTTTAATTATATATATATATTTTACCAATGCAGACATTTATTGGATGCTCCGTATAACTCATATTGCACCCAAGTATTTTTAATAAGCAAATAACCGACGCTAAAACAGAATATTAACCAACTTCAGTATGACTAAACTAACTCATACTACATCTAATAAACATTAGGATAGTTTCACCAAATAATTTCTCCATAAACAAACGACGATCCCTTTATGAAAAATTCCACTACAGCTTCAACTTTCAACTATATAAAATCACATAGATTTGCACATCAAATTAAGACAACTGAAATATTCCTTCATATATTGCTAAAAAAATGGAAGGAAAAAATAAAATTCAATCCAACTCCCATTTACCTACACTATTAGGGCGATGATTAAATCTCTTGAAGATGCCATTGAGAGCAATATCAAAAGCATCCTTAATACTTTCCAATCCTTCAGGAGCACTCGCATAAACAATTTTCGGTATCGTTTCAATCACTTTCTCTCTCATCTTCCTCACTTTCTCTCTGCTAAATTTCTCCAACACCTCTCTAATGGACGCCGATCCATTTCTCACCTCCTTGTGATCTATAAAAACAGAGTAACTCCCCGGTTCGCCCGGCAAGAACCATTCATATTGCCCGTAAGCGGTTCTCTCCCAAAAGATAACCGGAATCGAACCGGTCAACAAGCAATCAAACACCGATTTTCTCGAATACGAATCGCCTTTCGGCTGCAAACAGAAATCCGAGTCCAGGAATGTTTCCAAAACCGCCGAGTCACCACTCGCGCACCGGTTCCCAGTGCACTTCACGCCTCGGCACGAACCGGCCGATTCGTTGATGCAGTAACTCAGTAAATAGGCTCTAAAGTCATTCTTTATTTCGTGACGTGTACCGCCAGCGAAGCAGAAGAGCTTCGTTCTGTTACGTTCACGAACGAAGCTTTGCCAATTTAACACGTCAGCGTCAGATCTAGGGTGGAATCCTGTGGGAAAAGGTACACCGATATCCAATGGATCGGACGGTTCTCTTTCGACGATTAATCTCGCTACGTTTTTCATTCCTGGCATGAATGCAAAACTGGACCCCCATTGGTTGATCCCCCACCGTTTAAAGTCCCACGTCAGTCGTCCTAACGTGATGAAATGATCTCCACCGTTTGATCTATTCCAATACGGCTGATTCTGGACCCACTTGATCAATTTCTCCGAATCCCTATCGCGATCAGAAGTAGTGTAATTCATCCATAGGAACCGTCCGATGGAAAGACCAGCATAAAACGGTATGTAGAAGGCCGTAGCTGATTCCGGCTCTAACGTTCTACACTTATGGTTAAGAATCCGATTATGTATAATCGGTTCCAGCATGTACTGTTCCGACCAAAACCACGCCGGAGCTAGACCGTCGGGAACAACGCCGATGAGCTCTGTCGCTTGTCGTCCGAAGCCGCCATTGGACACGTCATCACAGCGGGAGGTCCACGGGTCTAAGGACTCGCAATTTTCCAATAATTCTTTATTGAAAATGGGCGGCAGGTCGTAGACGAATACTCTCCCGGAGCTGCATGGGTCTCCGGTGACGGTCTTAGAGGATTGGCGGCCGTCGCGAGAGGCGGCGAGGGAAAGTGGAGCGGAGCAAGTGGTGGTGAAGATGAGGTAAATTTGTAAAAAGATGACGGTTAAAACGAGGATCCATGAGGGATAAAATCGTGTGAAGGAATTGGGGGAGAAGGCTTTGGGATTAATCTTAAAATTCATTCTAATAGTACTAATGGGTTTAGAGACATTAGAGATTTTTGTGGAGTTATGTGAGGGGAAAGGAAGTGAAGGACATTGGGATTAATACAAAAGAAGGGCCATTTTTATGGTGTATAGAGACAAAATTAAAGAGAATTAATTATATTTTTTCGTAATTAAGCATGTGTATGATCCTTTTCTTCTGTTGGGATACAACTTAAACCTGGTTAAACTTAAATCTTTAGACCACCTACTCTAATATCATTTTTGAAAATGAAATCTTCTTTAATATCATTTAATTAGCCGCTGTTTTTCCCAAAAGTTCGGCCGTCGGCTTTTAATTTTTCATTTTATTTGTACAATCAAATTAATCAATATGAGTATTCACTTCATAAACTCTAAAAATACCTTTTCAAACAATTTTAAAAATATATTCTCATATAGTATCTTTAGAATGAAATTAAGTTATTATTAATATTTAATTAGTTCAATAAAAATTAATTTATAAAACTAAATTTAAAATTTATTGAGGGAAGAGACACCAAATTAATGAAAATAAAATCCACTGCAATAATCAAAATAATATATTAACCAATTTTTGAATGCATTATGAATAATTAATCCACTATTGTTTTTTTGCTCAAATTTTTTGCATGCCCAACTTTGCTTTTAAACATTTCAATCTCACAGCAGCAAAATTAGTTTGGTATCTTAAATATATCATAGTTGAGAAAACATGATGTTAAATATAATTCTGTATGGAATTGGAAAAAATAAACTATGAATTACAAATTCAAATGATTCAAAAAGTTCATGCATGGCGTATAATACAAAGTCGCAGTCAAGTTTTGGGGAAAACAAAGAGGATCTTAAGGATCCTGTTTGGCAAGCTTAGCTGTATTAACCCTTATTTTACCGATGTGACATAAATCATAATTCATCCATATGCTTTTATTTATCCCCAAAATGTAAAGCCAATTAGGCAAAAGGGTCAAAATCTGTTGCCTGTATTCTAAGTATTCACTTTTTTCAAAATCAATGTATAAACCAAAAGTGATCAGAATATCGTTCCATTGACGAAAACCACTTTTTTAATTTTGTAATTATATTATCTTTATAGTTTTATATTTTGATGAATGAAGTTGGACGTCAAATAGTGCTTCTTTTCCCACTGAATTTTTGGTACATGTTTTCTATACATTTTTTAAAGTATGGGAAAAAAAAATAATCAACAAATTAAACTTTTTTTTTATTTTTTTATGTTAATTTATGTTTTAATAGGTGGAGTAATACAAAGTGTTTACTTTGTTTCTCGCATTTTTTTGGTCAATAATATATATGTAGCGTCCGACTATAATTTTTTTTTAACTATAACAGATTGCGTAACTAATATTGCGTTTAGGATTGATTTCGAGGGTGTTAAAAATGATTACGGTAGAGTTTTGGATCTTATTTAGTAATCATTTAGATCTCGTTTGTTAACCATTTGATTTTTTATTTGTATTTTTTGAAAATTAAATCTATATCATCTACATTTCTTATAATGATTACATCTTTATTAAGTACAATGGTTCAATTTTTATCCAAATTCCATAAACAAAAACAATTCTTAGTTAAATTCTAAAAACAAAAATAACTTTTTAAAAGCTATTTTTTTTAGTTCTAAAAAATTGACTTAGTTTTTTAAATCATGGGTGAAAAGTAGATAATAAAGAAGAAATTTGGAGGTGAAAGTAGTGTTCATTAGTTTAATTTTCAAAAATAAAAACAAAAATAAAAAATAAAATAATTACCAAATGAGGCCTTGATTTTTGCTTTTTGATGTTTGAAAATTACACTTAAACACGCGAATCCATTCGCACACTTTTTAAAACTTGTTTCACACTAGCTTTTAATAATCAAATGTCACTCCTTAAAAATGTTTAAAATTTCTCAGGCTATACTATTTGATTTTTGATTTTTTGTTTTTAAAAATTAAACCTATAAATACTAATTTATAAATACTATTTTCACACCCAAATTTCTTTTTTTGCATCTACATTTTACTAATGATTTAAAAAACCAAGCCAAATTTTGAAAACTAAAAATGTAGTTTTTAAAAACTTGGTTTTGCTTTTAGAATTTCGTTTATAATTCAACCTTATACTTAACAAAAATAAAAATAATTGTAAAAAATGGAAAGAAAATAGATTTAAGTTTGAAAAACAAAAAAACAAAAAATAAAATAATTAATAAACGGGAATTAAATTTGATATCATATTGTTGTTTTCAAAACTTATTAGAGAAATATTGTCGTTTTGAAACTTATTAGAGAAATATTGTTGTTTTGGGATTTCGAGGCTAGAAGTCAAGGGTTGAGGATTCGACTAGTGTAGAGGTCGAACATTGAGAACTCGACAAAGAAAAACATGGAAACAATACGTAAATTAGGGTTGTCGAGGGTTGAAGTTTTGACATACATAAGTCGAAACTTCAACCCTCGACAAGGAAAGGAAAATCTCGCTAATTTTGTGATGAGGATCTCGCTCTAGAAGGAAATCTCGAAGGGAATCTTGCTAATTTTGTATATTAGGTTATCGAAGGTTGAAGTTATGGCATACATAAGTCAAAACTTCAACCCTTGACAAGGAAGATAAGTGGGTGAAGCAGATTGTAAGAGAGAGCGAGATTGTAGGAGAGAGCGAGATTGAAAGCGAGATTGTAGAAGAGAGCGAGATGGAAAGCGAGATTGTAAGAGAGCGCGAGATTGAAAGCGAGATTGTAGGAGAGAGCGAGATTGAGAGAGCGAGATTGTAGGAGAGAGCGAGATTGTGAGCGAGAACGAGATTAAGTCTGCCACATGGATTAAACGGCCAACCAGTCAGCTGACGTGGTCTGCCACATGGAAATCGTCTTCACTTTATTTACTTTCCATAAGTCTGAAAAAGTGCATATATATCACCAAGCTGCCCCTGCTCCGATTCATTGACGCATTCATGCCCCTCTGCCATAGCCTTAATGCCTTTTCAACCACCCTAAACCCGTGGGTCGAGTGTTCAACACTCGACCTACATCCTTTTAAACCACCATCCTTTTCATTTTTCCTCAATCACTCCCTCGATAATTTTTGAAGACTCACTGCCCCTGATTTTGTTCATTCCTCTCCCCTTGATTTGCTCACTGCCCCCTCACTGCCTTAAAAAATAAGCCTTTGAAATCATCTTCCTCTCCTCCCATTTCTATTTCCATTTCTCTTCTTGTATTTCATTTAATACAAATTATTCTCACACAACTATACTGGTTCGTTACTCTACTAAATTTTTATTTTTTAAGAATAATTATAAAATTTATTTTTGTTCTTATATTATTTTTTTTTTATAGATTCTAGTTTTTTTTTTTTTTACATTTTTTGTAATTGTTGTCAGATAACAAATGACAGGAAAAATGGGCGAACGTTGTCACTTTGAAGGAAAAAAATAGAACTACCGTCGAATCTGTGAGTTGAACTTATGATATTTGAAAAGTTTAGTTTATTCTTATGATATTTGATTTATTTAGTATTAACTTTGATGTTTATAGTGTTAAAATGTTTAGTTTATTGTTATGTTTAAGAAGTTGATATTTATAGTTTAATACAAAATTATTGTGATAGTTAACAAGTTTAGTATAGTTTCAAAAGTTTAATATAGTTTGAAAATTTTAGTTTATTCATATGAAAATTATTGTTGTTATGTTTATTGTGATAAGTTGATATTTTCTAGTATTAATTTTGAAAATATAGTTTAAAATAGTTTGAAAAAGTTTATTTAATATACTTTTTTATTTTGTATTAAATTTGAAAAAATAGTTTTAAAAAGTTTACCTCATTTTAATTTGAAAAGTTTAATTTTTTGTTATTTTAAAAATGGTTATAAAAAGTTTAATTTATTGCTATGTTTAAAAATAGTTATAAAAAGTTTAATTTATTATTATGTTTAAAAAGTTGATGTTCATAAAACTTAAAAAGTTTATGTTTATAAATTAAAAATTTTAATATTTTTTAATATACTTCTTATAAAAAGTATAATACAAAAAATTGATGTTTGTTTTTTTTTTTTTTTTATTATTTTTTTTTTTTTAGAAAATGATAGACAAATGCTTGAGATTTTTGTTGTTTACAAATGATAATATGATTGATGGTATTGATGGAGTTGAGTATGACCAACCACCAAGTGGGAGTTTTACCATAAATGTGAACAGTGGAATTGTATTTAAACAATTCATTCAAATGATTGGGATATTACTTAGTGTAGATATGAGAGCAAATCAGATAGAAATAATATATAGACATCCCAATCTAGAACCATCAGGATCAATAAGATATAGGCCATTCCCTATTTCGAATGCACAAGCTATGAATTTGATGTTCTCAATGGCAATGCCAGTGCCAAATGTAGTGCATTTGTATGTAAATGTAAATATGATAGGGGTGGATCCTGATACATCATTTAACCAGTTTGAAGATCCAGCTCAATGTATCGATCCTGATCCAGAGTCAGTTGCATCGTCATGTGATAATGAAGATATGGCGGCTAACAACCTGTACAGAGACTTCAGAACAGAAACAGATGACGAATTTGAACAGTTGGATTTCGATGGTCGTGAACATGAGATACTTTCAGATACATTCAATGATTTGGATATGAATGTATTGGATAACATTCGGGAATATGACCCAATTGTAGCTCATGTGGACGTTGACAATATGCAATTGTATAAAGGAATGATTTCTCAAGACAAGGAAATGCTACAATACGTGGTCAAATATTTTGCTATAAAGTGTCACGCACCATACGAGATTGTTGAATCTACACCGATGATTTGGACAATTCGGTGTAAGAAGTGGGAGGAAGGTTGCAAGTGGAGACTTCGTGCAATAAAAAAAATTCATTATATGTAAGAAGTGGGAGAAACATGACCCAATTTATTTTAAATATTGTCTAATTGTTTTATAATTCACAGAGATCGAACAACAGTAGACTCCGTGAGGTTGCGAATGATCCAAACCAGGTTCTTGCTATATTTAGTGACAACCAAAGCTATATGGAGGAAATTCATTATATGTACGATATACCTATTGTTCCTCCACCAACTCCTAGACATAGAGGACCTGTTCGGGAAGAGGATGAGTTTGATGAGGTTGCACATAATGTGGAAGAGTTGCCCCCTATGACGCAGATGCAGTGTCAAACTAATTATGTTAGTTAGATGATGATGATGGCCAACATTTGGTTCAGGACATTATGACTTAGAGGCTGGTCCTTCGTTTTCATACGTGCATGGACATGGTTGGGGTCGTGGAGAGCATAATGAATATTTATATTATGAAGCGCTTGCAGAGGTACCAGAGTTTAAATAAAATAATAAAATGGAAAATTAAAAAAAAAAAAGAAGAAGAAAGGATTAGAAAGAAGAAGGTGGAATGTGTAATAATTAAAAAGGGAAAAAAAAGAGAAATTTGTACGGTATTCTCGCTCTCTATCAAAATCTCGCTCTCGCTCACGCTCTCGCTCAAAATTTCGCTCTCTCAAACTCTCGCTGTCTCTCATAATCTCGCTTTCGAATTTGATTAGCTCATTAGCTCGTTAGCGGCAAAAAGAAGGAGATTCATTAGCTCGTTATTTAGTCAGACTTGCTGAGATGACAGAATCCGTTTGAAAACAACAATATTTTCCTAAAAAAAAAAAGAAGGTCGCTAGGTCGAATTTTGAACCCCCAGACTTATTTAAAATAACAATATTTTTACAAATAGTTTAAAAACAACAATATTTTCCTAAATAATTTATAAAAGTATAATATCCTTTTAATTTTTCCTTAGTTCAATGCTACTTTATATATGTGTGTATATAATTATTATTAATGAGAATGAGAGGCTGCATTACAATGTTGACCTTTTAGATATCAGTGTAAAAAAATTGGCATTATAAAAACCAACGAATTAAGAGTGTCCACAACATGATTAAGGACACGTGGCTTTTTGGGATTGCTTTGTTCTAAATTTTCGGGACTTGGATAATAATTGTGTATGCTAACGTCTAACGAGAGTGCGAAATTTTACGTAGGGATGATTTTTGGCCTCATACTATATTTATACGTCAACATTTTTTTCCTTAGATAGAGAATGGTATGGTGTGATTTGGGGTGTTAAAAAAATCGATGATCCGAAAAAATCGATCAATCCAATTCAAATCGCATATATAATTTTTTTTGTTTTATTTAATTTGATTATTTTTTAGATAATTTATCCTCTAAAAACTCATAAAAAAAAGTTTTTTTTCGTACTTTGAAAAGAAAATTTATATTATATAAATTGAAATTGAGTCGTTAATCTTAATTCAATATAAAAAAAATAATTAAATAAAATTTCTACATATTAACATTTTACTCATTTTTAGAACAAAATGTAAATAAATAACTGAGTAACCCGAATCAACCCAACCCACATATTTAAAGTACTTCAACAACTCACGAACACCCTTATTGTTATTTGAACTACAGACCCCCCCTTTTTTTTATCGCTAGTACGTATTATATATCAATAAAGTATTTATATAATTAAATTTATCATAACTCATCAACTCAAGATTTTGAATCAATTGGATAGAAAATTAAATCTCTAATCTCGAGATTAATAGTAATATTAATATAAAAACAAAATATATGAAATTAAGAAAATGTCATCAAACAACTATATAATAGTGATATTTTATTTAAAAAATGTCATTAAACAACTTTCTTTGAAGCAAAATCGTCAGTCAACTCTTTATAGTCAACTCTATCAAAAATATCATTCTCAATTATTATCAATGTCAACCCAAGGTTTTTCTGTGACATTGTAGAGCGCGTATAGGTATTCAACAACTTCAATTTCCATTATATATATATATAATCTGTCACTAGTACCACAAAATTGTAAGGTATTTCGCAGCAAAAATAATTCTAAACAATACATTTTTCCAACAATCCTTTTCTTTTTCATTTTTCCAACAATCCTTTTCTTTTTCAAGTTGCTCTGGTACTACTTTGTCAATTGTCTCATTCTTTTGGAATTTAAGATGCAAATCATATCAAATTGTCATATTTTTAAGATGATCCATACTATTCCCATGTTCCTTGAGTCTTGTACTTCTAAGAGTGTAATAACATGCAACGGAAGTAACAAGGATTAATAAGCATTCAAATTTACTAATTTTCGCAGAAACTAAGCATGTTCATCTAAATAAGCGGGTTTTAGATTATACCTTTGTAGAACTCTTCAAGATCTCGATCAATTAGTAGCAGTCTTCTCCAAAGATCACTGTGAACCACCTCAAGACCTTCCTCACTATCCTCTTGGAGCTTTAGACAGAGTTGTGGGACTCAAGAACAACTTGAAGCAATGTAAACACAAGGAGAAGCTCACAACAACACTCACTCGAAGAACATTTTTCAGCTGAAATTTTCTCTCAAATTTCTGTAGAATGCATGCCTCAAAATCACTTCATTCTTCTTTATTTATTGCAGGTGAACATGCAAAGAAGAATTCTGCATGCTTGCAGCTCATGCTTGGAGTTAATGAAGAAGAGAAAATGGGTTTTGTGTGAGCATGAAGAAGATGATAATACAAATCCTTGAAATTCCATTTTGTGCATATATTTCAAAATTCCATTTTTTCTTTAAAATCAAAACCAATTTCAAAATTCAATTTTGATTTCAAAATTGAAAATTTAATTTTCTAAAATTAATTTCATAAATTAATTTAAAATCAAATATTAAATTAATTTTTGCACAAATCCATCTTCATATATTTAAATCATATTTAAATATATATTCTCCTATTCCGTTTAATTTTAATTTGAACGTTTCAAGTTAATTTTTCAAGCTACTCTAAAGCTTAACCATTTACGAGCTAGTAGGGGATCTCGCGAACCTATAGATCATGGGCTCGATCTGAGATTAATCGGCTAAACTCATTAGACCGATCTGTAGGTTCGCGAGATCCCCTTACTAGCTCGTTTTAACCATTTACGAGCTAGTAGGGGATCTCGCGAACCTACAGATCATGGGCTCCAACGATCAGAGATTAATTGACTAAACTTATCAGACCGATCTGTAGGTTCGCGAACCTACAGATCACGGGCTCCAACGATCTGAGATTAATCGGCTAAACTCATTAGACCGATCTAAGCCCTATTCATTAACTAATGGGTCACTTCACTATAACCCATGGTTGAACTCCTCTCACTGTAGATATATTATGTCCACTTAATATAACCATAATCAGTAAGTCGATCCTTCACAGGTTGTTCGTAATCACAGTTGGGTTAAGATAACCGTTTTACCCCTGTGAATACATTTTGCTCCTTAAGTTCCTATTGACCCTCTAATGAACAATTCTGATTCATTACAACTATGAATCAAGTCCTTTTTCTATCAAAAGAAGGCGAGGCCCCGATTGTTCAAGACCTGGAATAAGTACTTAAGAGAATAACCTATTTGCTAACCCTAAATTGGGTAGGAGTAAATTCCATCTTGTAAGACTATGTCTCCAGCTATTCATCCGGTCTTATCCCAAAATGGGAAGCTTATTGAGCAGTGTTGTTGGACTACTCTTCTCACCATTTATAGATCAAAAGATAACCCCAAAAAAATAGGAGTTCATAGCTAGCTCAGGATTAAGATCGAGTTGACCTAGGTTATGTTAATAAATGAAATAATCAGTTTTAACAGTAAACAATCGTTATAAAAAAAAGTGACTATTTTCATGGTCCAGTCTATATGCAAACTCATTGCATAGGATGCCCCAACTCACATGTCTCAACATGAACGATCTGTGGATCACATCATTTGTAGCACTTTACAACTTCTTGTAACAACCACAGTGTGTGTCGCATCCAATAGTGTTACCAAGATGAGATACCCAATTTCATTCATATACTTATTAGACCATTTAAGCTTGATCCTGTTTATGTCACTACATAAAGTTACAGTATTTAGACTATAGACATGAATATGTTTATTGGATTTTCATAATAAGATAAAAAATCAACAATTTATTATTATTGATAAACAGAATGTTTAACACGAACTGCGAGTTCTAGGACATTCCCAACAGTACTAGCATGTGTCCGATCATTAAAACTATCTGTAGCTAATTTTCCATTTCAAAGCTCATTCTAAAAACAACTACAAAAAAAAAAAAAAAAATCGATTAAGCTTTCTTTTTTTCCTTTTTTTTTTTTTACAACATATAGGGTCGGAAACGAACCTCTGGCCTCGAGGTTATCATACATACCGATGAAGCTCTTTTGCATAACAAAGCCTTCTGGTACATTTTTCCCCATTTTGTAATATTTTGGTATACAACGTAGAAGAAAAAACACTTTAACAATTTATTTTTAGACCTTTTCAATATAAACAAATCGGCCTTTAGCTAATAAGAGATCAACCTTTTGGCACTAAGATCACTTGGATCAAATATATCAGACATGTTTGCAGCATCATTTTCAACATTTAAAGCATCATTGTTCTCAGCCTGACTAGTGTAATTATAATTAATATGATTAGTATTCTGATAGAGCACTTCGGTAAAAAGATTCTCATTGTCAACATACATTTAAATCCAAATTAACATAGTTATCAACATTATCATTTAAATTATCACAATTTCCACTAAAAAAATTTTCATCATCAACATGAACAACATTAGTACTTTCAATTGGAATGCGTGATCCATTCACAAAGAACTTAACTTCTCATTGAAATTGAGTTAACTCTTTTAGTTTCTTTTTTTCTTATGTTTTTCTTATTTTTTTCACATCCATAATCATATTTTTCTAATTCTAGGACTCATGATCAAATTCCTAAAAATAAACCAAACGAGAAAATGAAAAATAAAATGATAGAAAGAACTTGAAAAATAATTGTTTGATACATTAGTAATTAATCAATCAATATTCAAAAACCTCAAGAACCTTAGCCATCCATTTTATTTTCCAATTAAAAAAAACCTTTAATTAAAAAATATCACGCAGACAAAAAGTAGGAGAATATTGATAAATTTAGATACCAAAAATAAGAAGAAAACATGTAAATCTAGGACCTTTAATATTAATATTGTTGTTTTCAAAACTTATTAGAGAAACATTGTTGTTTTGAAACTTATTAGAGAAATATTATTGTTTTGAGAGTTCGAGGTTAGAAGTCGAGGGTTGAGGATTCGACTATTGTAAAGGTCGAATGTTGAGAACTCGACAAACAAAGAAAAACTTGGAAACAAGGGTTGTTGAGGGTTGAAGTTTCGACATACATAAGTCGAACCTTCAACCCTCGACAGGGAAAAGGAAATCTCACTAGTTTTATATGAGTCGAAACTTCAACCCTCAAAGAAGATAAGTGTGTGAAGCAGATTGTAAGAGAGAGCGAGATTGTAAAAATGAGCGAGATTGTGAGATTGAAAGCGAGATTGTAGGAGAGAGCGAGATTGCAAGCGAGATTGTAGGAAAGAGTGAGATTGCAAGCGAGATTGTAGGATGGAACAATCTCTAACATCTATGGAATGTATGCATCTCACTCTCTCTCACAATCTCGCTCTCTCCTACAATCTCACTCTCAATCTTGCTCTCTCTCACAATCTCGCTCTCTCTGAACATCTCGCTCTCAATCTTGCTCTCTCAATCTCGCTCTCTCTCTCAATCTCGCTCTCTCTTACAATTCAAAATTCTGTTATTGTTGTTATTTTTTCATTAATGATTACTAGTGTAATGACCGGATCCTTACATATTATGATCCAACCGCTACGACATGCATACTTACACATTTCTATCATGAGATGATTTTTGGCAAAAATCTCAAAAGAACATATCTAAGATTTTATTAATTAGGTAGAAAACTATATAAAAATTTTATTTTACAAAATACCAGGATCCATAAAACATTAGTGTAGTGATACAAAAATGCATATGCCTATAATAGTGAGTTTGATGGTTGGCCATTTGGGCGACGTCCAGTACTGCCACCTACGCTGTGTCCTTACCTACAAAGTCTATAAAAATAGGATGAGTATATAATATACCCAGTAAGTAGTTCTCACATAGGGTAATGACCAAATGCACAATCACATGCAACATGTCTTAAAAACATATGATTGGGACCGAAAACATATAATAACATGTGGTGGTCGGTTATGCTTCTAACGTAAATTTCTCCGCCCTGATAGGAAGATGAGGACTTAGGCGGAAACTAACCCATCTGATGATTAGCGGGTCATGCAGTCAGTAGGGCCAGAGTCGCATCCAACATCAACCATTAACATAAACGTAAGATTGGATTAGAGGGGTGCAACCATACATACCCTGTTAGTCCCTAGCATAAACTTGACATAGAATTGGGTCTAGAGGGGTGTAACCATACATGCCCTGCTAGCCCTAGAAGCATAATCTTTATCTAATTAAAATTTAATCTTATGAACAAACATAATGCATGAGGTCCCTTGTCGATAAATGTATTTTAAACATGTAATGCAACATAACAATAACATAATTATGCAACATATTAAAGGTACACTACCATGAAACACTTAAAGAGAGGGTGAGATAAACTACTTACCTTGACTGCGGTCCTTGTTATTCCTTATTATTCCTTATGGTTTAATCAGTAGAGCTTTCCCTCTTAAATTAGAAGGAAATTTGGGTAGCACCTCCTTTGCGTTTCCTCCTTCTAACTAACAGAATTACTTCACCCTTTTCACATGATTTTTACTACTGAATTTTGTTTGATAATTCGTTTAACTTCCAGTCTAAAAGCCTCCTATTTATAGCCATTTCTAGCTATTCTCTGTGTGACAATTCATCCTACACATGGCTTCTTTAAAATTACTTAGGTTTAAGAATTTCTCTTAATAAGACACCTAATTTTTGGTAACGTTTACCCTTACGTCATCAACCTTTGTTTGTATTCAATTTTAGGGTTCTCCATGTATAATCTATAAGATCGTGGCCAAATTCAACGTATAATCCACGCTTCTGTTCAAATCTCGCTCTCTCCAGCTTTCTCGCTGGGAAACTCGCTCTCCAATTTTCTCTTCAATCTCTCTCTCTCTATGTTCTCAAAATCTCGCTCTCTCCAGCTTTCTTGTTGGTTTGGCTCTCGTGACTCTCGCTCTCTCCCACTGTCTCGCTGAGAATCTCGCTCTCTCCAATTTTCTCTCCACTCTCGCTCTCTCCAATTTTCTCTCCAATCTCGCTAGTTTTCACGCGTGGATTGCCTTCACTGCTTGTGGATTCCACTTCCTCTTTTTAACTCTTTCAAATTTTAAGAGTATATAGGCAATTAATTCACCTCCAATTCTTCCAATGAGTAGTGTCTAAACAAAAAGTTATCTACTGCCTTTTGTCTTCTGAATTAGCTAGCGTCCAACTTCTAATTAATCCTCCCTGATTCTGCCCTCTTATTCATTATTTTTGGATAATTAATAAATTTCTTATTTTTTTTTCCAATTCTAAATTTCCACCCGATTTTCCTATTAAACTTATATATTTTTCATTCTTAATTATATATTTTATTTGTTTTCTTGTTTTCTAAATTAGGGTTAGGGTATTACATTTACCACCCCTTTAAATAAAATTTCGTCCTGCTTAACATTTGACATTTAATTTCCTGTAGTGTATGCGTACAAATTTGGGTTGTTACATTCTTCCCCCCTTAAGAACTTTTGTCCCCGAAATTTTCTTGGTTCTTAAACAGATAAGGGTCTTTGACTTTCATCTCTTCTTCTCGTTCCCATGTAGCTTCTTCTACTTGCTGATTTCTCCAGAGAACCTTCACTAAACTTATTTTCCGATTACGAAGTGACTTCTTTTCTCTTGCTAGGATGCAAACTGGAGTCTCTTCATATTCCAAGTTTTCACTTATTTGTAGAGGTTCATAATTTACTACATGTGATGGGTCAAACACGTATTTTCGAAGAATCGATACATGAAAGACATTATGTATTGTATAAAGGGTGGGTGGTAATGCTAATCGATAAGCTGCTTGGCCAATACGTTCTAATATTTCAAAGGGTCCAATAAAGCGGGGGCTAAGTTTACCTTTTCGTCTGAAATGCATAATGCTTTTCATTGGTGCTACCTTTAGAAATACGTGATCTCCTACTTTGAATTCCAACTCTTTTCAATGGTTATCAACATAACTCTTCTGTCTGCTTTGAGTTATTCACATTCTTTCCCAAATTAGCTTAATTGAATCTGACATTTGTTGCACTAATTCAGGTCCTAGTAGTGTTCGCTTCCCAACTTCATCCCAGTGTACAGGGGATCTGCATTTCTTTCCGTATAAGGCTTCGAAGGGAGCCATACCAATTTTCGCCTGATAACTATTATTATAAGAAAATTCTATAAGATGTATCTGCGAATCCCATGCTCCAGTAAAATCCAAAGTACATGCCCTCAACATGTCTTCTAGGATTTGATTAACTTGTTCTGTTTGGCCATCAGTTTGTGGATGGAAGGCTGTGCTGAAATTTAGCTGTGTACCAATTTCTTTCCACAAACTTTTCCAGAACTTGGTGACGAAACGAGGGTCTCGATCTGAAATAATTGATACTGGGATTCCATGTAACCGGATGACCTCTTTTAAGCACATTTGAGCTAGTGCTTCCGTAGTGTGAGTAGTCTTGCATGGTAGGAAATGGGCCGATTTGGTGAGTCGATCTATAATCACCCAAATCATGTTGTGGCCTTTAACAGTTCTCGAGAGTCCTGAGATGAAGTCCATAGAAATATGCTACCATTTCCATTCTTGAACATTTAGAGGCTGGAGGAGTCCTTGTCGTCGTTGCCGTAGAGCTTTCACCTATTGACAAACCAAACATTTACTTACATAGTCGGCTATATCCTTTTTCATGTTACACTACCAGTAATGTGCTTTCAAGTCTTGATACATTTTGGTACTCCCAGGATGTATTGAAAAGAATGATTCATGAGCTTCCTTCAATAGTTCTTTCTTGATTTCTTCATCATCTGGTACACATAGACATCCATGATGGAGGAGTGCAGAGTCTGGGGCTGTAGAGAATTGATTGGTTTCTCCATTCTCTGAGTGCAGTTGTTTGTTTAGGTATTTATCTATTTGTTGTGCATCAGCTATTTTTTTCCTTAATGCAGGTCTTGCAATTAACTGTGCTATTTGAGTTGTGAAGGTTTCGGGTATTATTGAGATCTCAGCTCTTTCAAGATCATCCATTATGTATTTGGAGATGGTACTTAGGGCTGCTATATGAGCTGACTTTCTGCTAAGAGCATCAACAACAATGTTAGCTTTTCCTAGATGATAGAGGATCTCACAATCATAATCTTTGACTAATTCTAACCATCTTCGTTGCCTCATCTTTAACTCTTTCTGGGTAAATAAATACTTAAGGCTTTTATGATCTGTATAAATTTGAATCTTTTCCCCGTATAAGTAATGTCTTCATATCTTTAAGGCAAAGACTACGGCAGCTAACTCCAACTCATGAACGGGATAATTTTGTTCATAAGGTTTTAGTTGTCTTGAAGCATATGCTATTGCCTTTTTGTGTTGCATCAATACACAACCAAGCCCTTTCTTTGATGCGCCACTGTACACAGTTAACCCCCTGATCCGTTAGGTATAGTGAGAATAGAGGCTGCGGTCAATTTTCTTTTAGTTCTTGGAAGCTTTGCTCATATGCTTGATTCCAGACAAAAGGATTATTCTTCTTGGTGAGGTTAGTTAAGGGTAATGCTATACTTGAGAAATTCTTCACCAATCGTCTATAATATCCTGCTAATCCAAGGAAGCTTTGTACTTCGCTGACTGTTGTTGGGCGAGGCCACTTGCTAACTGTTTCAATCTTAGCAGGATACACTGAAATTCCTTCTTTCTTTACGATATGCTCTAGGTACGCGACTTGTCGCATCCAAAACTCACACTTAGAGAATTTGGCATATATCTTTTCATTTCTTGATATGGAAAGGACGTCCCTAAGATGTTTTTCATGTTCTGCCTCAGACTTGGAATAGACCAAAATATCATCTATAAATATGATCATGAAGTTATCAAGATAGTCCTTAAAAATTCTATTCATCAAGCCCATGAAGGCTGCTGGGGCATTCGTTAATCCAAAGGGCATCACAACGAATTCATAATGCCCATATCTTGTCCGGAAAGCAGTCTTGGATATATCAGACTCCTTGATTCGTAGTTGATGATATCCAGATCGTAAATCTATTTTGGAGAATACTGAGGCTCTTTGTAATTGGTCAAATAGGTCATCAATGCGTGGGAGTGGGTACTTATTCTTTATTGTCAACTTATTCAACTCCCGATAATCTATACATAAACGCATTGATCCATCCTTTTTCTTAATAAATAAGACAGGTGCTCCCCATGGAGACACGCTAGGGCGTATAAATCCCTTATCTAACAATTCTTGTAATTGTATTTTGAGTTCTTTTTTTACAGGTGCCATTCTGTATGGTGCTTTAGATATTGGTTCAACTCCAGGAACTAGATCTATACAAAATTCTATTTCTCGACTCGGTGGTAAACCCGGTAGCTCTTCTGGGAATACATCTTCAAATTCTCTTATTACAGGAATGGCCTTACTTTCATCAGTTTGGTTTCGTAACTCCAGTACACTTGCTAAATATGCCCAAGCCCCATGGTTGAGCAAATGTTTAGTTTTTAAGGCTGAAATTATTCTTGGGGCTGATTGTGTATTAGAACTCTTAAACTTTAACTTGGTTCCTGTTGGAAAGGTGAATATGTCCTCTTTATTATGGCAATCTATGCTTGCATAGTTTTGTGCTAACCAATCCATACCTAATATTATGTCAAAATCACTTATGTCTAGGATGATAAGAGTCACCCCTAGTTTATGTCCTGATACTGACAATTCACAGTTTTCTACTACTGAGTGGGCCAACATAGATACTCCGGTAGGAGTAGCTACGGATAGAATGTAGCCTAAGGGCTTTGATGTTAATTGAGCATGTTGTGCAAATGTTGTAGAGATGAATGAATGACTAGAGCCCGAATCAAATAAAGTGAAGGCATAATACCCGAGGATGGGTAATGTACCTGTAACAACTGCATCTTGATCCTCTGCCTCTTGACGTGTAACAGCAAACACCCGTCCTTTCTGTTGTTGGGTAACCTTGTTACTAGTAGGCTGGGTGGTCTGGGCAGTTGATACTTGGTTGATGAGCTTTGGGCAAGCCTTTGCATAGTGACCCGTCTGGCCACAGTTGAAACACACCCCTAAGTTCCGAAGACATTGCCTCTGATGGTGTTTTCCATAATTTCTGCACTTAGGATATGTGAATGTTTGAATCTTCTGTTGTGACTGTACACCCTGAGTGCTTTGGGAAGTTTTTGCTTGCTGTTGTGAACGTTAGAATCCTTGTTGGGTGAATTTCCTTTTTTGATTTGGCATGAATCCTCATTCAGAAGTTGAGGTTTGGGCAGCAAGATCTACTTCCATGAGTAAGGCCGACTCGAGGGCAAGGGCATACTCTTTGTGTTGGAAGGCAGTAACAATGCCTCAAATGCCTTCTCTTAATCCCCAAATAAACCTTTCCACCTTCTTCTCTTCTGTGTCCACTAATCGAAGGATAAAGTGGGACAAGCGATCAAATTTTCGTTCATACTCTGCCATCGACATGTTCTCTTGACGAAGATTAAGAAATTCCACTTCCTTTTGATATCTCACTGTCAAAGGGAAATACTTGTTGTAAAAAGCCTGATTGAATTGCTGCCATGAGACTGTACCTTTGAATGTTCTTTGTGTGGATTCCCACCAGAACTTTGCATCGCCTCTTAACATGAAGGTGACACAATTTACTTTCTGTTCTTCTGGGATGTTCATATGGCGGAAAATAGCTTCTATTTCTGTTATCCAATTCTCTGCTATAATTGGATACACAAATGATCCATCAAATGTTGAAGGATTGAACTTCCTGAATTCTCGAATGATCTTTGAGTCATTTGTATCATTGGTTATTGGTGTGGTGGACGAGGTTGTGTTTCTATTACTAATATTTTGTATTAGTATTTGTAGCACCATTGGTGTAAGTAACACGTAAGGCGTCTGTCCATGTCCTTGATTTTGATCCCTTATGGATTCACTTCGAGGTCTGCCTCATCGTGTTGGAGCACTTTGTGGTGGCATCTGGTACACACATTTTATTTTCATAATAAGGAAGAAATCTAATTTTAATTTTTTTTAACTCATACCTTATGTTTACTAAGTTATTTACTAAATTACTTGTTTGAAAATTTCACTTACCAGCGTATTTGGCATAACTGTGGGCATCACTTAACAAGCCGAACCATCAAACACCACGACTCTTCTAATTAGTAGAGCCTACTTAGTTCAAATGCTCTGATACCAAACTGTAACGACCGGATCCTTACATATTATGATCCGATCGCTATGACATGCATA
Organism: Benincasa hispida; assembly: GCF_027475165.1. NCBI lineage: Eukaryota > Viridiplantae > Streptophyta > Magnoliopsida > Cucurbitales > Cucurbitaceae > Benincasa > Benincasa hispida. The sequence goes on from NC_143478.1 coordinate 28,544,318, forward strand.
CTTAAACATTTCTATCATGAGATGACTTTTGACAAAAATCTCAAAAGAACATATCTAAGATTTTATTAATTAGGTAGAAACCTATATAAAAAGTTTATTTTACAAAACACCAGGATCCATAAAACATTAGCGTAGTGATACAAAAATGCATATGCCTATAATAGTGAGTTTGATGGTTGGCCATTTGGGCGACGTCCAGTTCTGCCACCTACGCTGTGTCCTTACCTACAAAGTCTATAAAAATAGGATGAGTATATAATATACCCAGTAAGTAGTTCTCACATAGGGTAATGACCAAATGCACAATCACATGCAACATGTCTTGAAAACATATGATTGGGACCGAAAACATATAATAACATGTGGTGGTCGGTTAAGCTTCTAACATAAATTTCTCCGCCCTGATAGGAAGATGAGAACTTAGGCGGAAACTAACCCATCTGATGATTAACGGGTCATGTAGTCAGTAGGGCCAGAGTCGCATCCAACATCAACCATTAACATAAACGTAAAATTGGATTAGAGAGGTGCAACCATACATACCCTGTTAGTTTCTAGCATAAACTTGACATAGAATTGGGTCTAGAGGGGTGCAATCATACATGCCCTGCGAGCCCTAGAAGTATAACCTTTATCTAATTAAAATTTAATCTTATGAATAAACATAATGCATGAGGTCCCTTGTCGATAAACGTATTTTAAACATGTAATGCAACATAACAATAACATAATTATGCAACATATTAAAGGTACACTACCATAAAACACTTAAAGAGAGGGTGAGATAAACTACTTACCTTGACTGCGATCCTAGTTATTCCTTATTATTCCTTATGGTTTAATTAGTAGAGCTTTCCCTCTTAAATTAGAAGAAAATTTGGGCAGCACCTCTCATGCGTTTCCTCATTCTAACTAATAGAATTACTTCACCCTTTTCACACGATTTTTACTACTGAGTTTTCTTTGAGAACCCGTTTAACTTCCAGCCTAAAGCCTCCTATTTATAGCCGTTTCTAGCTCTTCTCTGTGTGACAACTCATTCTACACATGGCTTCTTTAAAATTACCTAGGTTTAAGAATTTCTCTTAATAAGACACCTAATTTTTGCTAACGTTTGCCCTTACGTCATCAACCTTTGTTTGTATTCAATTTTAGGGTTCTCCATGTATAATCTATAAGATCGTGGCCAAATTCAACGCATAATCCACGCTTCTGTCCAAATCTCGCTTTCTCCAGCTTTCTCACTGGGAAACTCGCTCTCCAATTTTCTCTTCAATCTCCCTCTCTCTGTTCTCAGAATCTCGCTCTCTCCAGCTTTCTCGATGGTTTGGCTCTTGTGACTCTCGCTCCCGCTCCCGCTCTCTCCCACTGTCTCGCTGAGAATCTCGCTCTTTCCACTCTCGCTCTTTCCAATTTTCTCTTCAATCTCGCTCTCTCCAATTTTCTCTCCAATCTCGCTAGTTTTCACGCGTAGGTTGCCTTCACTGCTTTTGGATTCCACTTCCCCTTTTTAACTCTTTCAAATTTTAAGAGTATATGGGCAATTAATTCACCTCCAATTCTTCCAACGAGCAGTACCCAGACAAAAAGTTATCTACTGCCCTTTGTTTCCTGAATTAGCTAGCGTCCAACTTCTAATTAATCTTCCCTGATTCTGCCCCCTTATTCATTATTTTTGGATAATTAATAAATTTCTTATTTTTTTTTCCAATTCTAAATTTCCACCCGATTCTCCTATTAAATTTATATATTTTTCATTCTTAATTATATATTTTATTTGTTTTCCTGCTTTCTAAATTAGGGTTAGGGTATTACATTTACCACCCCTTTAAATAAAATTTCGTCCTGCTTAACATTTGACATTTAATTTCCTGTAGTGTATGCATACAAATTTGGGTTGTTACAACTAGCTTTTTTTTCTCATAGGTCATGTATATATATATATATATATATATATATATATATATGGAAAGTAAATAATTTATTGTATATTCAATTTTTTTATTATAAAGTTGTACATTATTATTTTAATTAAGTTGTACATTATTCTTTTAATTAAGTTGTACATTATTCTTCTAATTAACTTGTACATTATTCTTCTAATTAACTTGTACATTATTCTTTTAATTAACTTGTACATTATTCTTGTAATTAATTTGTACATTATTCTTCTAATTAAGTTGTACATTATTCTTCTAATTAAGTTGTACATTATTCTTCTAATTAAGTTGTACATTATTCTTCTAATTGAGAAACAAATATATTTTTAATTGAGAAATAAATAAATAAATAAATATATATATATATATATATATATTTCAGATCATGGCTTTAAACCTAGGACCTGTTGATCTCGATGTTTTGTACGACCAGTCCATTCATCGATCATCTGTTGTATGGCGAGATCGTACTACTGGAGAAATATCTTGCAGGCATCAAGAGGCAGTTCTCCAGCGCACTATCCCACTCCACCTACGAATACTACTGCTATTGTGCACATCTGGATTCTATGGGGTTACCATATTAGGATTTATTTAGTCGAACTGGTATCTGATCACAGCCTTGGTCGAGAGATGGAGGCTTGAGACACATACATTCCATATGTCTGTTGGAGAGTGCACTATCACTTTACAAGACATAGACGTGTTGTTGGGGTTACCTGTTGATGATGAGCCGGTCACCGGAGTGATGTACGTGTTGGATTTTAGGTCTTAAAACTCGTAGTTTGTAAATTAATAAATATATTCTGTTTTGTTTTTCGATAAAGTTGTTATTGAAATTGTAATCTTGAATCCAATAAACTAAGGTTTCGAGTCTATTTAATGTAATTTGAACTTTATGTAGTGATATAAATGTGGATCAAGTTCAAATATATAGCCAAAATGGTCTATAGTATATGAATAAGGTTGGGCGCCTTATTCTGTGGACACTATGGATGCGGCCCACTTTGTAGATAGTACAAACGATGTGATCCTAAATCGTTCATATAGAGATATGTGAGTGGCGGTATCTTATGTAAAGAGTTTACATAAGACTGAACCATGAAATAGTCACTTTTTACGTTTTAAATGTCGTTTTATATATATAACTGACTATTTCGTTAATTGATGACCTAGGTAACTTAATCTTAATCCTAAGCTAACTATGAACTCTTGTTCACTCGAAATTATTCTTAGATCTGCATAGGTGAGGGCAGCTCAATATCGCTGACCCAATAAGCCTCCCATTTCAGGGGTAAGATTGGGTGGATAGCTGGGAACATAGGGTACAAGATGAAATTCACTCCTACCTGTTATAGGGATAGTAGATAGGTTGTTCCCTTTAGTACTGAATCCAGGTCTTAAACAAGGGGCCCCACCCTCTCCTTGGCCCGAGAGGGATTCAGTTTATAGGTTGGGCCTTAAACCAATTGTTCATTAGAGGATCAGTGGAACTTAAGGAGAAAGATGTAGTCTTGGGGTAAAACGGTTTTTATGACCCAGCCGAGATTATGAACAACTTGTGAAGAATTAACTTACTAATCATGGTTATATCAAATGGACACAAATATATCTATAGTGAGAGGAGTGCAACTACGGGACTTTAGTGGAATGACCCGTTAGTTAACGAATGTTGATTAGCTCTGTCTAAAGAGTTTAGCTAGCTAATCTCAGATCGTTGGAGCCCATGATCTATAGGTCCATTAGGTTCCCCTACTAGCTCATATGGAATAAACTTAGAACAGTATGATCGAATAATTTGAATTGTTCGAATTAGGTAGAGAGAGAAAAATCGGCAAGTATATGTGATAAAGTGGTCGGGTTTTTCAGCTTAGAAATACAGCTTTAATATTTAAATGTGATTTAAATATCAAGAATATGAATATGTTCATATTCGGAAGCTCGGAAATAATGGAAATGGTCAAAGTTGTAAAAAGTCAAAGAGTTGACTTTTGACTTTGAAAAGTCAAAACTTTGACCGACCTTATATTCAAATGGGATTTGAATTTCGAGAAGATGAATGTGGATTCATGGTCGGGAGGTCAAAATTAGTCAACACGAAAAAATCATAAAAAGTCACAATGTTGACTTTTTGGTCAAAGTTTGACTTTGACCAAATGACTATTTTGCCTTTTGACTATAGTTAGTGGGAAAATCCAAACTTTTGTTGGATAATTCTACTAACAAAATAGTGGGCTAGGTGTTGGCTTATAGTGAAGACATTAAGCCCACCAAGTGAGTGGATTCTAGGTGTTGTTTTTTTGTGAAGTTTTTTCATGCAATTGTTGCATGTCTTTTTTTTATAAATTGGGCTTTTCAATTTAGTTAAAAGAATTTTACCATTTTAAAAATTAGTTTTTTGATATTTGGGCTGGAAAATTACAACTTTGTGGGAAAAAAAAAAAGGAAACACCCAAACCTACTCAAAATCCCATACATTATTTTCATCTCTTTTCTCTCTCTTGGTTCTCATCATCCACCGGGTCCCACAACTCGGTTCTGAGTCCAGAGGATAGTAGGTCAACTTTAGTGGTAGTCCAAAAGAGTTCGGGTCGAGATTCAACGAGGAGAAGTGGCTTTCGGGAACTTCAAAGGTAACATCTCTACACTTTTAATTCACTGTTTTTCCTTCAATTGCATGCTATTTTCCTTTAATTTAGAAGCAATTAGAGTGTAATTAGGTCCCATTCCGCTTCGTATATCTCGTATTTCATCATGTGGTATCAGAGCATGATAGAATTACTCTCAATTGCTTTTGGTAGATGTTTTTTTCCTATCTATTAAAGTCTTGAATGAAATGGGGACTAAAGTGAATTTATTATGATTTTGGCATTTTTTCTCTTTAAATTTCCTAAGGAAATTTATAATTTCTCACTTGTTTATGAGCATTAATGTGTGAAAAAGGGTCTGTAAATTTGTTGGAGTCATTAGAGTTGAATTTGGGCTGTAATTGCTTGATTCCGGGAGAGAGAACAGCAGCAAAAATGGAAAAAAAAAGCTTACAGACCCGTTTTTGGCCACAGACCTGAGAGTTCAGCTCCCAGACTCGACCCGCCCTGGTTGGCCACTCAGATTCTCTTGCACGCACGCCTGCCCGATCAGATCCGACCCGAGCGTCCGCCTTCCTCTGATTCACACGACCCGGTTCGAAGCTGCCCGCGCTCCTCCCGCCTTCTCGCGACCCAAGCGCCCGTGCGCCCGCTCCGCCTCTATCAACCCGACCCGCACTTCCGTTGATTGCCCCAGCGTGCGTTGACTAGCCAGTCCAGACGGTCTAGACCAGTCCGTTTGACCTGCTTGAGCCGGTTTGACCGGTTCAACTTGGTTTTTGGTGTGACTGCCCCAGCGTGCGTTGACCAGCCGGTCCAGACGGTCTGGACCGGTCCGTTTGACCTGCTTGAGCCGGTTTGACCGGTTCAGCTTGGTTTTTTGTGTTTTCGGGCCGGTTCGAGTGATTGTTTACCTATTATGCATGTGATGTATATTAAAGCCGGTCAGGGAAGCTGGTTGCTGAATATTGTAATAAATTAGTTATTACTTTGTATTTAATGACAAAATCGGTCCACTTTAGTGTTGTTTACCTATTATGCATGTGATGTATAATGTTCTTTGATTATGTGTGCATATAGTATGCCATATAGTTTTAAAATCCCACTATTAGAAAAGCATGTGACATGAATTTGTTATATATTATAAGTGTTATAAAATATATATTATGCATGCTTAGTTTTAATATAAATGTTATATTAAAGCATGTTTGATTGAAGGAAGCATGTTATAGAAGAATGCTCTAGGGTTATAATTGTTATAATTTATTTTATTTATAACCAAGACTTCTAAAATCTATAACAAAGATAAGATGCATGCTCATTTAGGGTTAACCATCGAACAATCCCAATTTTCATAGAAAATAGGTCGATATCTTGTAAAACCGAAGTTACAAGAAAACTCACCCGGCAAGATCTTGGCAAAAAGTCAGATAAGATGACTAAGGTTGAAGGTTTCTAAGTTGATGGTTCGCGGAACACCTACTACCTGGAGATCGCGCCGGCGTTTGAGTTAGGTTAAATCGGTTTTATGAGTATACGTGAGCGGCGTGAGGTAATAAAATTTGTTTATCACCTAGACATCGTAGGTTAAAAATCCAGTATAAAAGATATACTCGGATGAATCACCTAGACTTAGGATATGTTTTAGTTAGCCGAAATGTATCGCTAAGTATTGTATACCCTAACCGTCTAGAACACTTCAACTGGAGAGAAGTAATGTACTTTTAGCTCTAGAGTTCCTAAGAGTTCACACCGTGAGATTCATGCTTGGCTTTGGGCCGCCCTGGGAGTAGACTCCATTCAGAGAGTGTTTGCATGAGTTAATACCAAGGTGAATAGGGGAAGTTGTTCATAGTAAGTGGGAGAAGGAAGTGTGTCAACACATCCTACGGTCTCTTCCATTAGGTCGCACTGTGAGATTCCTATAATGCATCTGCATGTCTGCCCTGGAGCGACCTTACCAATCGGAGGGCTGTATTATAGGATTCGAAACTCCGCGAACTCTAGAAATAGATAGGGTCTCTCAGGTCCGTTTTCATTCTTGTCTTTCCAACTTCGGGAGCATAATGATTTCGATCTTTGAGGTCTGAAAATGGAGGGTCACACTTACGAGGATTACTAAGTGTTAGTAAATTCTTGACCAAAATAGCGATAACTGAGTTACTATAGGAATAAGAGTTATTCTGGTGATAGTATCTAGTCAAGATAGTCTTGGTTCAATGGAGGAGTAGTCGATCACCCCTCGGTGGAGGTTACTCTAAACTATTGAAATACCGTTGCAAAATATAATAATGAAGGGTACATTATTAGATTTTTTGCTAAACTTGATTGGATTTAACAGATTAATGTTTTTTCTAAAAAGGATATGTTTTTCTTTTCAGCATGACTAGCTCTTTAGATCAATTCTTAGTTTCTGAGAAACTAAACGGCGATAATTACTCAACATGGAAAAACAATTCAACACTAGTAATAGATGAATTGAGATTTTTCTTAACTGAGGAATGTCCTCAGGCCCCTGCCTCGAAAGAAGCACAAGGTAATTATGATTTACTAGTTGCTGAGACATGTTTAGTGGAGAATGATACCTCGACCTGGATATTAGATTCATGAGCCACTACACATATTTGCTTTTCTTTTAGGGAAACTAGTTCCTGGAAAAAGATTGAAGAAGGTGAGATCACCCTTAAGATTAGAATAGGAGAGGTTGTCTCGACCGAAGCAGTGGGAGACTTGAAGTTATTTTTCAACGATAGATATATCATACTTAAAGATTTTTTGTATGCACCTCTTATGAAGAGGAATTTAATATCTATCGCTTGTATTATGGAACAAACGTATAAAATAACTTTTGAAGTTAATGAAGCGTTCATTTTCAGAAAAGGTATTCAAATTTGTTCTGCTATACTTGAAAATAACTTATATAAGTTAAGACCAACTAAAGCAAAATTTGTCTTAAATACTGAGATGTTTAGAACAGTCGAAACTCAGAATAAAAGATAAAAAGTTTCTTCTAATGCCTATCTATGGCATTTAAGACTTGGTCATATAAATCTCAATAGGATTGAAAGATTGGTTAAGAATGGACTACTAAATCAGTTAGAAGACAATTCTTTACCTCCATGTGAGTCTTGTCTTGAGGGAAAAATGACTAAGAGATCTTTTACTGGAAAAGGTCTCAGAGCCACAATACCTTTAGAGCTCGTACATTCGGACCTCTGAGGACTGATGAATGTCAAAGCTCGAGGTGGGTATGAATATTTCATCAGTTTTATTGATGATTATTCAAGGTATGGTCATATTTACCTAATGCATCACAAGTTTGATTCTTTTGAAAAGTTCAAAGAATATAAGGCTGAGGTTGAGAACCAGTTAGGTAAAACAATTAAGACACTACGACTAGATCGAGGTGGGGAATACATGGACTTAAGATTCCAGGACTATAGGATAGAACACGGAATCAAGTCACAACTCTTTGCACCTAATATGCCTCAGCAGAATGGTGTATCTGAAAGAAAAAACAGAACCTTGTTGGACTTAGTTTGCTTAATGATGAGCTTTGCTGAGTTACCTGATTCCTTTTGGGGACATGCATTAGAGACTGCTGTCTATATTTTGAATAACGTTCCCTTTAAAAGTGTTTCAGAAACACCTTATGAACTATGGAAAGGGCGTAAAGGCAGTTTACATCACTTTAGAATTTGGGGATGTCCGACACACGTGTTGGTGCAAAATCCTAAAAAATTGGAATGTCGTTCAAAACTATGCCTATTTGTAGGTTATCCAAAAGAAACAAAAGGTGGTCTATTTTATGATCCTCAAGAGAATAAGGTATTTGTATCGACAAATGCCACATTCTTAGAGGAAGACCACATAAGAAGTCATCAACCTCGCAGTAAAGTAGTATTGAATGAAATTTCCAAAGATACTACAGATAGAGCTAGTTCATCTACTAAAGTAGTAGATAAAACTAGTACATCTGGTCAATCACATCCTTCTCAAGAGTTGAGAATGCCTCGATGTAGTGGGAGGGTTGTTCATTAGCCTGACCGTTACTTGGGTTTTACAGAAACACAAGACGTCATACCTGATGACGGCATAGAGGATCCATCAACCTATAAACAGGCGATAAAAGATGTGGACTGTGATTAGTGGCTCAAAGCCATAGACCTCAAAATGGAGTCTATGTACTACAATTCTGTCTGGAAACTTGTAGATCAACCAAATGATGTAAAACCAATTGGTTGCAAGTGGATCTATAAGAGAAAACGAGACCAAGCCCGTAAAGTACAGACTTTTAAGGCTCGACTTGTGGCAAAGGGTTATACCCAGAGAGAGGGAGTGGACTATGAAGAAACCTTCTCTCCCGTTGCCATGGTTAAGTCGATTAGAATACTCTTATCCATTGCCACCTTTTATGACTATGAAATTTGGCAGATGGATGTCAAGACAGCCTTTCTAAACGGTGATCTTGAGGAGAGTATCTATATGGCTCAACCAGAGGGGTTTATTACACAAGGTCAAGAACAAAAGGTTTGTAAGCTTCAAAAATCCATTTATGAGTTGAAACAAGCTTCTAGATCTTGGAATATAAGATTTGACACTGCGATCAAATCTTATGGCTTTGAACAGAATGTTGACGAGCCTTGTGTTTACAAGAAGATCGTCAATTCTACTATAGCGTTCTTAGTTTTATATGTTGACGATATTCTACTCATTGGGAATGAAGTAGGTTACCTAATTGACATAAAAAAATAGCTAGTAATGCAGTTCCAAATGAAAGATTTAGGAAATGCGCAGTATGTTCTCGGGATTCAGATTATTCGAAACTGCAAGAATAGAACTCTAGCCATGTCTCAAGCAACTTATATAGACAAAATGTTGTCTAGGTATAAGATGCAGAATTCCAAAAGAGGTTTGTTACCTTATAGATATGGAATTCATTTGTCAAAGGATCAATGTCCTAAGACACCTCAAGAGGTTGAGGATATGAGACACATTCCCTATGCTTCCGTAGTAGGGAAACTGATGTATGCAATGTTATGTACTAGACCTGACATATATTACGTGGTAGGGATAGGTATCAGTCCAATCCTGGATATGATCATTAGACTGCCGTTAAAAATATCCTCAAGTATCTTAGGAGAATGAGGAACTACATGCTCGTGTATGGTACTAAGGATTTGATCCTTACTGGATACATTGACTCTGATTTTCAAACTGATAAAGATGCTAGAAAGTCTATATCTAGATCAGTGTTCACTCTTAATGTAGAAGCATTAGTGTGGAGAAGTGTAAAGTAAAACTGTATTGCGGACTTCACAATGGAAATTGAATACGTAGCTGCTTGTGAAGCAGCAAAGGAAGCAGTATGGTTGAGGAAATTCTTGATAGATTTGGAAGTAGTTCCAAATATGCATCTGCCTATCACCTTATATTGTGATAATAGTGGTGCAGTTGCAAACTCAAGAGAACCAAGAAGCCACCAGCATGGCAAGCATATTGAGCGCAAATACCATCTGATCTGGGAGATTGTACATCGTGGAGACGTTGTAGTGACCCAGATATCTTCCGAGCAAAACATTGTTGATCCTTTTACAAAGGCCCTCACGACTAAAGTGTTTGAAGGTCACCTACAGAGTCTAGGTCTACGAAGTTTGTAAACTAGGACAAGTGGGAGAATTTTTGGGTATTTGCCCTAGTTTATTGTATTCATATGTCTATTGTACTCATATGTTTCTCACTTAAATTCAACATTGTGATACTCTACTAGAAGTTTTAGTCCAAGTGGGAGTTTGTTGGATTTTATGTCCTAAAACTCATAGTTTATAAATTAATAAATATATTCTGTTTTGTTTTTCGATAAAGTTGTTATTGAAATTGTAATCTTGAATCCAATAAACTAAGGTTTCGAGTCTATTTAATGTAATTTGAACTTTATGTAGTGATATAAATGTGGATCAAGTTCAAATATATAGCCAAAATGGTCTATAGTATATGAATAAGGTTGGGCGCCTTATTTTGTGGACACTATGGATGCGGCCCACTTTGTAGATAGTACAAACGATGCGATCCTAAATCGTTCATATAGAGATATGTGAGTGGGGGTATCTTATGTAAAGAGTTTACATAAGACTGAACCATGAAATAGTCACTTTTTACATTCTAAATGTCGTTTTATATATATAACTGACTATTTCGTTAATTGATGACCTAGGTAACTTAATCTTAATCCTAAGCTAACTATGAACTCTTGTTCACTCGAAATTATTCTTAGATCTTCATAGGTGAGGGCAGCTCAATATCGCTGACCCAATAAGCCTCCCATTTCAGGGGTAAGATCGGGTGGATAGCTGGGAACATAGGGTGCAAGATGAAATTCACTCCTACCTATTATAGGGATAGTAGATAGGTTGTTCCCTTTAGTACTGAATCCAGGTCTTGAACAAAGGGCCCCACCCTCTCCTTGGCTCGAGAGGGATTCGATTTATAGGTTGGACCTTAAACCAATTGTTCATTAGAGGATCAGTGGAACTTAAGGAAAAAGATGTAGTCTTGGGGGTAAAACGGTTTTTATGACCCAGCCGAGATTATGAACAATCTGTGAAGGATTAACGAATGTTGATTAGCTCTGTCTAAAGAGTTTAGCTAGCTAATCTCAGATCGTTGGAGCCTATGATCTATAGGTTCATTAGGTTCTCCTACTAGCTCATATGGAATAAACTTAGAATAGTATGATAGAATAATTCGAATTGTTCGAATTTGGTAGAGAGAGAGAAATCGACAAGTATATTGATATAGTGGTCGGGTTTTTCAGCTTAGAAATACAGCTTTAATATGATTTAAATATCAAGAATATGAATATGTTCGTATTCGGAAGCTCGAAAATAATGGAAATGGTCAAAGTTGTAAAAAGTCAAAGAGTTTTTTCATGCAATTATTACATGCCTTTTTTCTATAAATTGGGCTTTTGCCATTTTGAAAATTAGTTTTTTGATATTTGGGCTGGAAAATTACAACTTTGTGGAAAAAAAAAGGAAACACCCAAAGCTACTCAAAATTCCATACCTCTTTTTCATCTCTTTTCTCTCTCTTAGTTCTCTTCATCCACCGGGTCCCACAACTCGGTCCTGAGTCCAGAGAATAGTAGGTCAACTCTAGTGGTGATCCAAAAGAGTTTGGGTCGAGATTCAACGAGGATAAGCGGCTTTCGGAAGCTTCAAAGGTAGCATCTCTACACTTTTAATTCACTATTTTTCCTTCAATTGCATGCTATTTTCCTTTAATTTAGAAGCAATTAGAGTATAATTAGATGCCAATTCCGCTGTGTATGTCTCGTATTCCATCAGTACGATGACTGGTTAGAAGTTTGTCAACTGTACCTCGGTGCGACCCCACCTGCCGATAAGATTAAAGGATCAAGGTTAAGTTTAATATGGTTAGGAACACAATTTCATGAGCTCACAGATGGTAGAAGTCTGTTTTCAGATAAATCAAGTCATTTTGTTCACTTGATGTTCCTGCCACTGTTAGCTAACCACCATGATGCGGGGCGGTGATCGTGGGGTGGAGCATGCTTGGCATGGTTGTATAGACAACTATGCCAAGCAACAAGACCTGAGGTTTGAGAGATAGCTAGGCCTCTCATACTTTTGTAACTATGGGCTTGGGAACGATTTCCAACAATGGCTCCACAGCTACAACATGTTAATGACGCTCAGTTGGTTGGATGAGCCTACAGTTCTCGGTATGTTGTTTTAATTCAATTTAATTTTTATATCACTGATCTAGTTAATTTAAATTATAAATTATCAATTTAAAAATTTAGGTGTAGAGACAAATTTTGTGTGACTAGGACAGCCACACATGTAGTCAGCCAGTATAGATACAAGTTTGATCTGCTTCAACCTGAACAAGTACATTACACTAAACCTAATCGATTATTTTATACACATTTTTATTGTATTTGTCTTTAATATTCTCTAATATAATATTTTGTATTTCAGGTTATTTGGGAGCCGTACAAAATTATTATGCATACTTTGCCTAATTTTTGTACGAATGGTCAAAATATATGGTAGACGACGTGTCCTCTCATATGTTTTCACATTGGTGAGTGGCATCTTCCTGACAGGGTGATGAGACAATTCGGTTTTCAGCAGAAAGTCTCATCGCCTTGTAATACTAAACCCGTACTGCATGATATTGACCTAAGGACTGGAGATCGATCCGAAAAAGTTACACATTTGATAGTACGATGGCACTATCGTGCAAGGTTTATTGCAGTGGGGGTTTCTCTTGAACAGTTTGACACAGATGTCACTCCAGAATATATTCATTGGTATAATAATATTACAAGGCGCTATGTCACTCGTCCGGGAGCAGCTGTGGGTCATCTGGTAAATGAATATTATCTAATTATTTTTAATTTAAATTTATTTTAAATATTGTCTAATTGTTTTATAATTCACAAAGATTGAACAACCATAGACTCCGTGAGGTTGCGAATGATCCGAACCAGGTTCTTGCTATATGTAGTGACAACTAAAGCTATATGGAGGAAATTCATTATATGTACGATATACCTATTGTTCCTCCACCAGCTCCTAGACATAGAGAACCTATTCGGGAAGAGGATGAGTTTAATGAGGTTGCACATAATGTGGAAGAGTTGCCCCCTATGATGCAGACGCAGAGTCAAACTGATTAGTCCGATGATGATGATGCCAGCATTTGGTTTAGGACATTATGACTCAGAGGCTAGTCCTTCGTCTTCATACGTGCATGGACATGGTCGGGGTCGTGGAGAGCATAATGAATATTTATATTATGAAGCGCCTGCAGAGGTACCAAAGAAACATCAAGAAGAACCCGAGCAACCTCAAGTTCGAAGTCGACGACGACAACCAGCTCGAAATCGACGACGTCCGCCTTATGGGACACATTGATGTTTATATTTATTTTTATATAAATAAGATATTTAATTTACATTTTTTTATTTTTATGAGATATTATTTTTTTAATTTATTCTTTTTATATATTATGAATAGTAATTATTTTGATATAGAAGCTTTTAAATGTCACTTACATAAATAATAACATCAGATAGTCTAAATCTAAAAAGTTAGGTAAAAAAAACTTCAATATTCAAATTTACATATTTTAGATAATAATTTGGGGACATAATAAATGAAATCAACACTCAAAACCTTCACATGCAAGTATATAAATAAGACTGTATTATTGATATAAAGAATAGAAATTTTAATCACAGTAGTGAGGTCAATAGTTTAAAAGATTTTACAATAATGATCTTGGATTCCTTTTGTACATTTGGTACCAAGATTTTGATGAAGTTTTTTCTAAAACTATAAATAATAATAAAATATTTTTAGAAATTGTTTTTATAAAATGGAAAATTTAAAAAAAAAAAAAAAAAAGAAAGGAAGAAAGAAAGAAGAAGGTGGAATGTGTAAAAATTTTAAAAATAAAAAAAGGAAAATTTGTACGGATATCTCTCTCTCGCTCTCGCTCAAAATCTCGCTCTCTCAAAATCTCGTTCTCTCAAAATCTCGCTCTCTCTCAAAATCTCGTTCTCTCAAAAGCTCGCTCTCTCTCATTATCTCGCTCTCTCTCTTACTCTTCCCTCTTTCATTCTCTCCCAATACAAAATTATTTTTAACACATTAAATAATTATGAATGTTATGAGGAAGATCTCCGGAAGGTTTTCGGAATGAGGAAGGTCTTTCGTTCTCTCCACATCAAATAATTATGAGGAAGGTCTCCGGAATGATAATTAAACAGACTCAATAATAATGTTAGGGAAGGTCGAGGGTTCAAAATTCGACGTGCAAATGTAAAGGGAAAGGGGAAGGTCGAGGGTTCAAAATTTGACCCATCTAGGTCGAATTTTCAACCCTCGACTTATTTAAAATATATATATATATATATATATATATATATATATTATATATATATATATATATATATATATATATTTACAAATAGTTTGAAAACAACAATATTTTCCTAAATAGTTTCTAAAAGGACAATATCCTTTTAAGTTTTCCTGTAAATCTACCTACAAATTTAATTTTAAAAAAAAAGGCATTTACCTTCAAGACCACCGAATTGGAGAAGAAATAATCTTCAAATTCTCACAATCTTCAAATTCAAACATCAATATAATAAATAGAAGTAGATAATAGTGGTGGGTAGGAACATTTTTTGTTGGCTTTTAGACGATCTTATCACAAATTTAATCTAGTATAATTGAAGAAAGATTGAAATTAGAATGAGGATAAATAAGCTTTTCTATGTAAAATTTGAATGGTTTTTTTTTTAAGGATAATTGATACAACTGAATTTCTAAAATGATAAGAGAGAATTAAAAATGTTTGATGTTCAATTTAGCCCTAGAAATTGACAAAAGGAGAAATTAGAAGAGTTTTTTCCCAGAACTTCTTCGTAGTGGCTCCGTTCCATGCCTCATTTCATTTATATAAAGAATTGATGAAGAGAGAAAAGTTTGGTGAACTTATGTAAGTGCACACACGTGCCACGTAGGAAGTTCTCTTTTTGGGTTAAAACAACTTTTTCAATTTGGGTCTCTAATTTTTTAAATAGTGGATTTTAACTTTTTATTTGTAAAAATAGCAAATCATCGTTTCATTTATAAAAATGGAAAAACAAATTAAAAATAAAAAATAAACAAATTTATAAAAGTCTAAACCACCCCAACCATATAAATGAGATTGCAATTGACTTATTAAGAAATATTCGTAATTACATTGTAATTAAAACTAACATCTAGAGACTATCGGTTTGCTAGGTTCTAATCACTGCACCGACCTCTTCTCCAACTAAGTTTCGCCATTTTCCTCTTCGAAATCGGCTCTTCCGCCAACAATGGTGCTGTCGTGAATAAAATTACTGTCTCTGAATCTATCATCGCAACCATACTTTCCTCCACTCTACTCAAAATTTTGAAAACCCAAATGGAGGCATTTTAGAGTTAAAGAAAAATTAATTACACTATAATTCAGATGAAGGTTTTGTAGTCATAAAAGATCTTTTGAAATTTTTTTTTGATACTTCCAATGAGATATTTATGTGACCTACAAATACAATGTAATTAGTTTCCAAAGTGTGTCCAACAAATACACTAAACTTAAAAAACAAATACATTGCAATTGAAATCACCCAACCAAACCATCTACAACGCTATTGAACTTACTCAAAATTATGTAACAATACTTTTTCTTGGTTCTAAAGCAAAATATTTGTTTAGAAAGTGAGGGTTGGACTAATAAAAACTTTATCTAAATAATTGCATTCATGAAGAAAGAAACCGATTTAAATTAGGGTGTGAAATCCCAATTAAAAATCGTCAATTGAAATTGAAATTACTAACCAATTATGATGCCAATCGTGGAGATTTGATGAATAGAAGAGAAATAAATAATATTCAAGATAGTACATCCTTCCTTGATCTAAAAAGTCAATATGGGTATAAGACCCCAAGGCAAATAGGTTAATACCAACGCCATCTATATGCTTGGCTTACCTTTTCACAATGGCTCGATAAGAATCACTTTGAAAAGAAGAGACTTTGCAACTTGAAGTATTGGTCGTGGCCGATTAAGCCGAGTCTTTCATCCTGCAAAGTAGACTTGTCGTCAATTGTCTTCCACGATTTTAATCACATTAGGATTTCACATCTTTGTCTTTCACGAGTTTAATCACATTAGGATTTCTGCAGCCATCCCAATACATTGTTAATCGAGAAATAATACATTAAGAAGTTGGAAAAACTTTAGATTGGATTAGATTGACAAGATGTTTAAAAGATGTGTTTGAAGCAACAAAAACTTCTATAAATCAAAAGTCATGATAGTAGTTATTTTCATCTCGCTTACCATTGAACAAAACTCTTAATCATTTAATAGCCATAAGAAGAAAATGTCGAGAGGATGAAGAAAGCTAGGGCTATGGATTGTATTCTAATATTTTATGTTTGAAACAAAAGGATAATAAATATAATATCCAAAAGTATTTTAAAACTGTGAATAATAGAAAGTATAATAAAAATAATAAATTTCAGTTAGAATAATTAATATAATATGATAATTTAAATTTCAAACGAAGATTTTAAAATAAGTTATTGTAGAAGATTTGAAAATTCAAAATAAGTATTAAATTTGATACATAAATTCATAAACTAAAATTGCAAGATTTAAGGATGATTATCCACTTGAAATAATCAAATTAATTGGCGTTGAAAGTCTACTAGAATATATAGTTGAATTATATACATTTTCATTAATACATATGTTGAATTAATTACATTGTAATTAAAAGAGACGATAAGGACATTTTAAGATTTTCAAAAGTTTGACTTATGTGATCTCCATGCGTTTTGCTATAATTCAAAACTATGACTGAAGGAAGAAGAAAAGATCATTGGTATATCTATTAGAGCTCTATATATATTTTATGTCTGTTTAATTGTGTATTCCAAGTTTCATATGAAAAAGAGTTTGGTGAAATATAATTTTAAGTAAGGCCAATACATTAGGATTATTATTACTTTTTTTTGGACTATGAGATAGAATTATCTCAAATTTATATTCAATAGTAATTATTAAAGCATGCAATCTCATAAGTTTTACACAATTATGTTTTGATCAATACAAAGCCATCGAATAGCCTAGTTAAAATCCATAGATTTCAATCCAGAAAAGAAATAGTTTTAATGTCATTTTTCTCTAAAATCTTGTAATTTTTTTTAATCAGATATATGTTTTATGATTTATTAAGCACGTGTAATAATTTTTCTTTAATGATGTTTTGAACGAAAACTTATCAAAGATTCAAATTGTAATACTTTTTAAATTTAAGGGTAAGATTGCAACACTCATTCAAATTTGTAGCACCAAATCAATATTTTCAATTTGAAAATTTGGAACTAACGTCCACTATTGAACCACACAAGTTTTCCACAATCTCTTCGGAATTACCAATCTTTTATTCAAATTGATTTTTTCCCTTGTTTTTCGTTTTGATTAACTCCGCGATAAATGTTTAATTTTTTGAGAATATCATTGTCGTCGTGATCAATCTACTTGATTCAAAACTATCTCACATAACTTTCTGGTTCTTTTTACTATTGTAGATGAACTTCTTAAATTAATGTTTAAGGAGGGATTTATGGAAATTTATGGAAATCGATTTCGAATTTAGAAAACAATTAAAATGAAGTAATATTGAATTCAAAGTACAAAAATTGAAAGCATTTTAGGGACTATGTTTAGATATGCATATGTGTGAGCTATTTTAGGATGTGTTTGAGAGTGATTCTAAAATAGCTAAAATCACTCTAAAACATAGTTTTTTGTCATTCAAAACCAATTTTGTAGATATGAAATGAATTTAAAAGTGTAAACTTAAATATTAAATTAACTTTGAGTGATTAAATATGTGTTTTTAGAATAAGAGCAAACTTTGAAGTTTGATAGTACATATGATGTATACATTACTTAACGTGTAATATATTTGTTACTTGTTTTTTTTTTTTCGGCTAACAAGAGAAAAAACAATTTTTAAAGACTCATTTTGGAAAATATAGCAAGATGTTTTTAGGTAATGAAAAATAGCAAAACTAATTCGGATTTAATTAATTACTAATGATTAGAGTACAAAAAATGCTCAAATAGTATCTACAATTAATTTATTCCAAACATACATATTTTTTAAAATCATAACAACCTAAATTTGATTGATATCTAAAATAGATTTTATTAAAAGAAAGTAAGATATGATCTAATGTCCTAACAAACTAAAATGCAACGTAAACATTTCGATTGAGATCATGAAAGAACCCATTACGATGTAATTCTTCAAGATTCAAATAGAAAACCCCCATTCAAACTTCAAATTTGAAGAATCCCTCAATTGCAAAGTAACATTGGTTGAATGAAAAAGAATTAATTACACTATAATTCCTCTCCAAAGTTCCCCTCCCCCCTCCCCTCAAAATTTTCCAAAATCTAAAGTGATATGAACCAGGACACCATCATGTTACCTCCAGACTAATCACATGCTTAAGAGCCAAGAAGCTACAGTTAGTCTCACATTCAAAAGGTGGTGAATACAATTGAGGGGATTCAAGCAGGAATATTTTATCAAAAGCTTTATAATTGATTTTAATTGATGCTATAAGATGAAAACGACTGAACTTTGTTAATTTATTTTAGTTTGAAAATATACCTTAATTTTTTGGATATTTTCATCATTGGACCCAGGTATGTTTTGTTTGAATTTTTAGTTCTTTTTAGTTAGGGATAGAATGGACTTCTTAAGCACTTTAGTTAAGTAGGATGGGAGAAAAAGATAGTTAGATGGTTTTTGATGTTTGGAGTTTTAAAGTTTTCTTTGAATGAAAATTCTCTGATAAATGACAAAGTTTCATCACCACTTTTGCAATTTTTGAATCAGGGTTGTATGCCAAGAACATTGAGATAAGATTGATCAACTTGCTTGTGGAGTGTTCAAATCGTGAATACGGAAGTAGTTCTTCTTGCCTCATGGTCTTTGTTCAAAATGTAATCTATGTCTAATCCTTCCATTTGGATTGTTGCTAAATTGATTGGGGGTCTTAGAATTTGATATTAGAAGTTCAACAATTGGGTTCTTAATTTTTTAAATCCTAGAGTTTTCATATCATTTGAAATCAGAGCCTAGACTTTAGATTGGGTATATATATATATATTTTCTTCAATTAGGATTCTTGTGTTTTTGATAGGTCTTTTGATTCTGTGAGATATTGTTAAAAGAAAAGGAGAAAAGAAAAAAAAAACTGTTAGCATTTGCCGAAGAATCAATTGAAAATAAGGGAACAAAAATTGTGTAATGTGTATTTATGTTCGACAATTGAATAGAAAAGAAAAAGATTGGTGGCTTGTGTTTTTGCCATAGAAAGAAAAAAAAATAGTGGTTTTAATTTCGCCAAAGATTTGTGTGTTTTATTAAAACTGGAGAGAAAAAAATCAAAGATTGAATGGTGGCTAAATTTGTAGAATTGGAGCTACCGGAGTTTAAAATTGATAGAAGAAAAATAGTTAACCGATTGAAACGATGTTGGGCGCTGGGATTGAAGATTGAAAGTGAAAAAAATTGGTGTTAGGCTATTGAAATTGAGGGGAATTGATATTTGATTGGAATTGAAAATTAAACGTGAAAAAAAAAATAAAAATTGAAATTGGTGGGCATTGCAGATTTCGAAGGGAAAGAAAATGAATGCAACTAGGTCAAGCAGGTACGTCAATTAAGTACTTGAACTCTTATAAGTTTTAAGTTGCTAAAAGTCATATGGAAATATTAGTTATTGGTGTTAGGGTGTTGGAAATTGAAGGGGAATTGATATCCGATTGGAATTGGGAATTGAATGTGAGAGAAAATTAAAAAAAAAATGGAATTGGTGGTCGTTGTAAACTTCAGAGGGGAAGGAAATTGAAGCAACTAGGTCAAGCAGGTATGTTAACCAAACATCTGAATTTTCATGAGTTTTAAACTACTGAAATTTATAAGGAAATACTCGTTATTTGAAAGCAATGTTCCATCAAAGAAGAAAGCGTGTCAAAATTCGAGGTAGAGATGCAAAGTTTATAGAGGCTATATGAAAAGATTTCATAGAACTATGCAGTTCTATATGAAAATATGTTACAAAAACAATCCAATTAGAATGGAGTTTGATGTGCCAAGTCTCAAGGAAATGAATATGCAAACCAAAACACGATAAATCACCTAAAGAAGAAGAAGATGCAAATTTTTCAAGAGCACAAAAAAGACTATTCTTCAAGAATTCCTCGAACAAGTCACGAACGAATCTCCTTCTCCAAAAGGGACACCACCAAACGGAGCCTCCTGTATTCTCCTTAAGGATTGAGAATGACAGGAGATGTGAGCTCTATCTTAGGGTTTTGGAAGAGGGAAGGAGATGGAGAGGAGGAAAGGGAGGAGAAGAACTTTTCTTCTCTTTTCGTTTTTTCCAGAGAGAACTATATTCTCTTAGTGTTTCATGGAGGAAGATGAATATGCACCATCCCTCTCTCCGACCCCTCTCATCACGTATTTGGTTGAGAGAAAATTAAATTAATAATAATTATACATGTAATAACAACATTATTACATGTATATAAACTATATGTTATATCCCATATAACACATAATCTATAGTTACATATTGTATCAAATACAATATAACCTATAGATGTATTTTTTCTCAACCATACATGGTATTTAATATAAATCATATTTATAGTAAACTCACTTATATGAATCTCATTCATATAATTGATATTTTGATCATATCCAAATATTTAATTCCTCTCAACTTATTTATGGTATTTAATATAAATCATATTTATATTAAATTTAATTATATGAATCTCATTCATATAATTAG
This sequence comes from Benincasa hispida, assembly GCF_027475165.1. Classification (NCBI taxonomy): domain Eukaryota; kingdom Viridiplantae; phylum Streptophyta; class Magnoliopsida; order Cucurbitales; family Cucurbitaceae; genus Benincasa; species Benincasa hispida. Next base: position 28,565,309 of record NC_143478.1, read on the forward strand.
TATTTGAATCATATTGAAATTCCTCTCATATTACTTTATATTATAATGTATCAAATACATTATAATTAATTTACTTAATTATATCATATATAATTAATTCCCTCAATCAATTTGAACACTTCAAATTAATCCAAAAACAATTCTCAATTAAATCCCTGTTGAGCTAAAGAGGGGACCTTATGGACAAGCTCCAACAGTACTTGGGTAATTAATTAAACTCTTTAATTAAATTACCCAACATCCGTTAATTGCTGATCATTCCACTAAAGACCGACAACTGCACTCTTCACACTACAAATAAATTTCTATGACCATTAGATCTTACCAATCAATAGTGCGATGACCTTTCACAAATTGCTCGTAAGTACAGTTGGGCCAAAATTACCGTTTTGTCCCTATAGTTACATCTAACTCCTTAAGTACCACTGATCCCTCTAATGAACAACAAGTCATAGTCCAACTATGACCAAGTCTCTCTTGAGCCAGGAGAAGGTGTGACCATTATGTTTAAGCCCCGGAATCAACCCTTAAGGGAATAATTTATCTACTTGCCCCTGCATCGGGGAAGGAGTAAATTCCATCTCGTGTAGCTGTGTTCCCAGCTCCCAAGTCAGACGAATTCCCAAAATGGTAGGCTTATTGAGTTGGCAATCTGGCCACTCTCACCCATCAAATCAAAGGACCGCCTTCATGAGCAGAAGTTCACAACTCAGATTTAGGTCATGTCACCTATGGTCATCGTAGTGAAACGTAAGTCTCTATTTGTTAACGACGTTATATAAAGAGACTAATCATTTCGTGATCTGGTCTTATACAAACTTTTTGTATAGGATATCCCCACTCACATTTCTATACATGAATGATTAGGATCATATCATTTGTAGAACTTTACAATACTTGTAACACCTTCAAACTGGGCCATATCCGTAGTGTCACCAGGATAAGGTACCCAATCTTATCCATCTACTATAGACTGTTTAGGTTATTATTTATACAAGATCCACTTGTATGTCTTTACATACTTGTTTAAATTACATAAAATAACCTAGAATCTTAGTTTATTAGATTGAGTATATACTTATAAAATAACACTTATTTTATTAACAACAATACGTTTATACAAAGTTTACAAACTACAAGATTATAAGGAGATTTAGGACACCAATCCCAACACATGTGAAGTTAAAAAAAAAAAAAGAAAAAAAAAAAAGAAAAGAAGTTACTTAGAAAAGATTTCTCCAAACTTTTTTATGTACTCTTCAATGCTCGAAAGTTTAAGAATAATCAAAAGAGAACTATATCATTAACACCTCACGACTACAAAGTTGCTCTACAAACAACAACTTAGATTCGAGGAAGAATCCTTTTAAAGGAGGAGAGGAGGATTAATCATCCAAACATCAAATCATCAATTAGTTTTTATTTAATAACTTTGATGTAATTTTAATACTTTATCTTTTTTTATGACATTTAAGTAGGGGTAATTTTATTATTTTACTATGAGGCATTAGGGTTTCTTTTATTGGGAGACTATTTAAAGTTTGGCCATTAGGTTGTTTAAGGGAGTTCTTGAATTTTGAATTTTTGGAATGACAATTTTCCTCTGTGTCGATGACGGAGATTCATCACCAACCTCTTTTTTGTAATTTTTTATCTAAGGTTGCATGCTTGAGCATTCAGGTAAGAGTGATCAATTTGCTTGTAGAGTGTTCAAACTGTAAATAGGGAAGTAGTTCTTCTTGCCTCATGGTCTTTGTTCAAAAGGTAATTCAAGTATCATCCTTTCCTTTGTATTATTATCAAATTAATTGAAGGTTTTAGAATTTGATATTAGGAGCTCGACAATTGGGTTCCTAATTTTTTAAATCCTAGGGTTTTCATATCATTTGGCGGTTTTAAAAGCGCATTTGTCTATTGAGATTAAATTTGGTTTCGGGAAAATTAGAGATTTTTTTAATTTCTATTTTTTTGTTTTCTTTTTATCATTGATTGTCTAATAGTTTGCCATCTTTGTTCATCTTGTATAATTCTTTGAATTTTGAATATTCGATTCTTAATTCTTGATATCATATTCTTGTTGTTTCCTGTTCTAGTTTGTTGGATCTTGAACATTAGGTTCTTGATTTCTAGTTTCGTTTTTGTTGAATTCAACTGGTTCTTTGCTTGAGTTTGACACTTTATAGTCATTCTTGCTTGGTTTGTTTTTGGCTTGCTCTTCTAATCTTGAGTGCAAATTTTGGCTCATTTCTCTTTTGAGAGCATTCCTTTTTGTGAGAGAGTACCAACAATAAATAGTGTAAACATGAGTGAACATCACCTATCAAGTGAAACACGTGAGGGAGTGGTTGGTGAGGTCCACTTTTCTTTCATTTGTTTTTTTTGTTTTATAGCAATGTTGGGTATGATGGGATATACTAGCATGTAACGGAAGCAAACAGAATCAATAAGCACTCTAATTACATTTAATTTGAGTTCCAAAGTATGCTATTTCAGAAAAACAAAAGTGGGTTTCAAGTTTCACATACCTTTGATGAATTCTCCCAAATCCAAGCTGCTCTTCACGTCAATTCAGCTCTAAATTATTAGTGAACTACCAAGAGATCTTCTCAACTATTCCTAGCCTTGAATTTGAGTGGTGGAACTCGAATTTGAGTGAATTTGTGAAGTTTATATTTCTAGGTTTAAGAGAAAGAAGAAGAAGAGTGCAGAAAAACTTTTCTTCAGCTCAATCATTCTCTCTCTTCTTCAATTCTGAGGTATTTATCAATCTTTAGCATGCAAGCACTCCATCAGCCATGAATGCCAGCAGCTAGTTCAGATTCAAGTGGAAATTGATGTGTGATTTTGCATGAAGAACACCTCATGCTTGGGTGTTTGTGGGAAAACCCTGTTATCAAATTCTTAATTTCCAATGTATTTTTTCTAAATTCAATATTTCAATCAATTCTTCAATTAACTAAAATTTGATTTTGATTAATTCACAATTAATCAAATTTAAAAACAAAAAATCTAATTTCTTAAATTGGAAATCAATTTGATATTTAATTAATTAATTAATTGATTTAATATCAAATATTAAATTAATCACAACTAATTTTAAACATGAATCCTATTCATGTAATTAATATCTAAATCAATATTTAAATATTTTAAACTCTCCAATTTCATTTAATTTTAATAAATTAAACATTAATTATATCATATATAATTATACAAACCCTAATTCGAATTTGAACCTATTCAAATCCAAACCCTAATTTCAATTTGAACATTTTCAAATTGAAATTCAAATTGAAAAATTCAAATTGACATCATTCCAAATTCATTTATTTTAATAATTCAAGGTGTTCATGTTTTACGAGCTAGTAAAGAGACCTTATGGACCTCTAGATCATGAGCTCCAACGATTTAAGATTAATTGGCTAAAACTCTTTATACCAAATTAATCAATATATGTTAACCATCAAATCACACTACTATAGCTCGATGGTTGCACTCTCCTCACTATAGATGTATTTGTGTTCACATGATTTAACCATAACCAGTAAGTCGACCCTTCACAGTTTGTTCGTAATAACGATTAGGTCAATATGTTGTTTTTACCCCCGATATTATGCCTTGTTCCTTAAATTCCTACTGATCCTCTAATGAACAATTAGTTTATGATCCAATCACTAAACCAGATCCCTCTCAGGCCAATGAGAGGGTGGGGCCCCTTGTTCAAGACCTGGATTCGGTTACTTAAGAGAACAACCTTTCTCCTATCCCTAAATCGGGTAGGCTTGAATTCCGTTTGCACCCTATGTCCCCAACTATCTACCCAGTCTTACCCCTGAAATGGAAGGCTTATTGAGCTGGCATTGTTGAGCCAACCTCCACCTATACAAATACAAGGATAATCCCGAATAAACAGGAGTCCATAGTTAGCTCAGGATTAAGATCGAGTTACCTAGGTCATCTAAGCAAAATAGTCAGTCTTAAATAGTAAACAACGTTATAAAGTAAGAATGACTTATTTCTTGGTCCAATCTTATGCAAACCCATTGCATAGGACACCCTCACTCCTCATGTCAATACATGAACGAACTAGAATCACTTCGTTTATAGAACCTTTACAACAACTTGTAACCACTATAGAGTAGACCGCATCCAATAATGTTACCAGAATAAGGCACCCAACCTTATTCGTATACTATAGACCATTTTGGCTATTTACTTACACTTGATCCATCTTTATGTCTCTACATAAAGTTCAAGTATTCATGTAACAACCATGGATCTTAGTTTATTGGATCTAGACTGTATGAATGCAATTTAAAGATTCAATAATAACTTTATTGAAGAAATGTTGAATAACATCTTTATTTATAATAGAATGTGTTTAACTTTACAAATTGCAAGTTTTAGGACACACAACCCAACAGGGCAACGGAGGTGTTCCACAAGGACAGTTACAAGAAGAACTCATTGAGGGAGTCATGCGAAATTTGGAGACTTTGATCAATGCGAGATTGGATAGAATAGAAAAAAGGTTCCAAGCTTGAGAAAGGACCCATGTAGAAAGGCGAGTTGTGGAGGCTCCTAAGGAGGAAGAATACTCGAAGCAAAATGATTATGATTCTAACCCTACTATAGGTGGGCCTAGAAGAAGGGAGCGACATGGGCCGAAAGGTTTTTGAAGCATTAAAGTTAAATTTCCAAAATTTTATGGTACGTCTGATCCTGAAGACTTTTTCCAATGGGAACATGAGGCAGAACATATTTTTTGTGGTAATGAACTCTTTAAAGAGAAAAAGGTAACTGTCTCTATAACACATTTTAAGGGGTATGCACAAACATGGTTGGATAAGGTGTGTTTTAAGAGGAGTAGGCATCATGAAGGTCCCGTGGAAACATGGCTAGAATTGAGAGAACTCATGAAGAGGCGGTTTGTGCCAAAACATTACTTGAGAGATTGTGCATAAAGTCCTCAGGCTTTACACCAAGGGAGTAGGAGTGTAGAAGATTATTTCAAGGAGATGGAGATGTTGATGGAAAGATTGGAGATAGATGAGAATAAAGAGAACACTATGGCCAGATTTCTTTGGATTAAATATTGATGTGACTGAACGTGTTTTATTGCAAGCATACAAGGATATAGAGGAATTAGTGCACCTTGCAGTGAAGGTTGAAAAGCAATTTCATAGGCACAAATCAAGGTAAACTTCTAAAAATTTTTCCAATTCAACTTCTTGGAAATAGGGTGACAAATCCACAGACTCTAAATTTAAAGCCAAGATAGGAAGTGTGATAAACCTAAAGATAAGGAGTCCTTATCGAAAGAAAAACTAAAGGCAAAGGCACCCACAGGTAGAAATACAAACCTTACGTGTTGGAAATATCAAGGAGTGGGACACATAAGTCGAGAATGTCCTAATAAGAGGATAATGATCATTAGAAAAGGAGAGATAGCCACTGATGTGAGTGAAGATGATGAAGAGATAGAAAAATTGATGAGTGACCAAGAAGAAGAGGAAAAAGTGGAAGATACTTCATAGTTATCCTTTGTTAGTAGAAGAGCCTTAAGTACATCCAAGAAGGAGGATGATTTGGAGAATCAGAGGAAGAATCTTTTTCATACACGTTGGCATGTATAAACCGTACCATGTAGTATATGATAGAATATAACATGCAGCGGAGAAAAACAGAATCAATAAGCACTCTAATTATACTTAATATGAGTTTAAAAACGTGCTTCAAAGTAACTATTACAGAAGAGGGTTTGCTGAACACAATACCTTTTATGAACAACATCAGTTGAGTTCCACATAAAAGTGCTTTAATCTACAAGTTGACCACCACGTAGATCTTCTCTACTATTCTCTTGCAAGGATTGTGTGGTGGAAACACTAAATTGAGCTCGATATTATGAAGAGGATTTTGGTTTCTGCAGAGTTCTTGAAAGCTTAATCTCAAATTCAGCCCCACACTTTAATTTATAGAGCTTTCATCATGCAAATTCAAAGCTTACATGAAGGCTAGCTTCTACTTCATGGAGGATATGGAATTAGATGGATTTATTAGTTATATATATATGTGTGTGTGTGTGTGTGTAAAAATTAATTCAATTAATTAATTTTTAAATAAAACTAATTAATTAAACCTTTTAATTAAATTTGTTAATTTAATATCTAATATTAAATTAATAAAAGACCAATTCCATTATAATGAAATTAATTTTATACAATTAATATTTAAATCATATTTTAAACATTAATTGGTTCTCCAATTTCGTTTAATTTCAATAAAATTAAACATTTTAGTTGTATCAAATACAATAAATAGAAATCCTAATTGAATTTGAACATTTCAAATTCTAAACCCTAATTTCAAATCTCATCAAGATTACTCAATTTACTAATCCAAATTACAAGCTAATAGAGGGACCTTATGGACCTACTGATCAGGAGCTCCAACGATTTGTACTTAATTAATTAAACTCTTTAAACCGAATTAATTACTATTCGTTAACTACCAAGACATTCCATTATAGCTTGATAGTTGCACTCTACTCACTATAGATATATTTCTTTCCATTTTAACCATAATCGGTAAGTCAATCCTTCATAGGTTGTTCATATTTACAATTGGGTCAAAGATTACCGTTTTACCCTTATAAATACATCTTGCTCCTTAAGCTCCCAATGATCCTCCATTGAACAATCAATTTATAGTTCAATTTATAAATCATAACCCTCTCTTCCATGAGAGGGCGGGGCCCCGTTGTTCAAGACAAGGCATCAACGCTTAAGAGAACAACCCATCTGCTAACCCTAAATCAGGTAGGAGTGAATTCCATATTGTAAAGCTATGTCCCTAGCTATCTATCCAGTCTTATCCCCAAAATGAGAGGCTTATTGAGCAATGTTGTTGGTATACTCTCCCCTATGCAGATCAAAGGATAATTCCGAATAAATAGGAGTTCATAGTTAGCTCAGGATTAAGATCGAGTTACCCTAGGTCATTGAGTTTGAGATAGTCAGTTTTAACCGTAAACGGTTGTTATAAAGAAAAATTACTATTTCGAGGTCCGGTCGTATGCAAACTCATTGCACAGGATGCCCCCACTCACATGTCTCTACATGAATGATTTTTGGGTCACATCATTTGTATCAGTATACAAAATAGGTCGCATCTAATATTGTCACCAGGATGAGGTACCCAATCTCATCCATATACTTATAGATCATTTTGGCTACATATTAAAACTTGATCTATTTTTATGTCACTACATAAAGTTAAAGTATTCATGTTATAGCCATGTATTCGTTTATTGGATTTTCATAAAAGGATGCAATATCAATACTAATTTATTGAATAAAAAACTCAACAACATTTTTATTGATAAATAGAATATGTTAACAACATTTACAAACTGCGAATTTAGGACATTCCCAATAGTGTAATGATTGACAATGGGAGTTGTATGAATGTGGTGAGCTCTAGTTTGATCTCGCGATTAAACTTGGATACTACACCTCATCCACGACCTTACAAACTACAATGGCTTAATGATTGTGGGAAACTCAGGCTGACTAAGTAGGTGAAGGTTCCTCTTGTGATAGGGAGATACAATGATGAAGTACTGAGTGATGTGGTGTCCATGCATGTAGATGACGTATTCCTTGGTAGGCCTTGGCACTTTGATAGGAAGGTTATCTATGATGGTTTTCTTAACCGTTACACTTTCACGTACAATGGTAAGAAAACTGTACTTATACCTCTATCCCCCAAAGAAGTGCTTATTGATCAAGAGAAGTTAGAAAAAAAAAAAAAAAAAAGAGAAGAGGTTGCAAGAAAAGAAAAAGAAAAAGAAAAATAGAGCTTGAGAGAAAAGCAAGATCATAGCTTGTGACCTAGAGAGAAAAAAGAGAGAAAACTAGCAAGTTGGAGTGCGAAATCTTGTGAGTTAAGGAAGTCTATATTTTCAAAAAGAACCATATTCATGGTTGCATTTAAAGAAGCTTTTATGATAACCGAGGACCTTAACTCCTCTTTGCCTAGTATCTTTGTATCTCTTTTGCAAGAATTCAAGAAAGTCTTTCCTAAGGAGTTACCTAAGGAGCTACCGCCCTTGAGGGGCATAGAGCATAAGATTGACTTTAGTCTAGGTGCTTAGATTCCAAACCGACCAGCCTACCAGACCAATCCACAAGAGGCCAAAGAGATTCAAAAGCAATTTGATGAGTTGCTTGCTCACGAGTATGTACATGAAAGTTTAAGTCCTTGTAGTGTTCCTGTCTTGCTAGTTCCTAAGAAAGATGGATCTTTGAAAATGTGTGTAGATTGTAGGGCTATTAATAAAATTACAATTAAGTATAGGTGTCCTATCTGTAGGTTGGATGACATGTTAGATGAATTGTATGGTTGTAGCCTGTTTACAAAAATAGAATTAAAATCTGGATATCATCAAATTAGGATGAATGTTGGAGATGAATGGAAAACTACTTTCAAAACTAAGCATGGTGTATATGAATGGCTAGTTATGCCTTTTGGATTAACTAATGCACCTAGTACTTTTATGAGACTTATGAACCATGTATTGCGTGAATTTTTAGGAGAGTTTATAGTGGTTAATTTTGATGACATCCTAATATATTCTAAGACACTAGAGAGGATCATGTTATACATTCAGATGTGTTCTAGTTGCACTTTGAAAGGAAAAGCTTTATGCTAATCTCAAAAAGTGTTCTTTTTCCATGGAAAAAGGTAAATTTTCTAGGTTTTGTAGTTTCTAAACATAGAGTGGAAATTGATTCTGAGAAGGTTAAAGCAATTAGGGAGTGGCCTACACCTAAGAATGCTAGTAAGATTAGGAGTTTTCATAGGTTAGTTGGGTTCTATAGGAGGTTCATTAGAGATTTTAGTTCCATAGTTGCATCATTTAATGAACTTATAAAGAAAATTGTAAAGTTTGAGAGGGGACAAGCATAAGAATGTGCTTTCAATTATTTGAAAGATAAGTTATGTAATGTGCCTTTACTTGTCTTACCTAATTTTGAGCTAACATTTGAAATTGAGTGTGATGCCAATGGAATGGGAATTGGAGCTGTGTTAATACAGGATAAAAAACCATTGATGTACTTCAGTGAGAAGTTGAATGGAACTCCCTTGAAATATCCCACATATGACAAGGAGCTTTATGCCTTAGTGGGAGCACTACAAACTTGGCAACATTACTTGTGGCCAAAGGAGTTTGTTATCCATACTGACTACCAAAGATTACAACACTTGAAAAAAGACATAAAAAATGGTTGGAGTTCATTAAAACTTTTCCTTATGTGATACGGTATAAGAAAGGTAAGAAAATATAGTTGTTGATGCACTATCTAGGAGGTATGTCTTGCTAAACGTTCTTCACACTAGGTTGCTTGGTTTTAAACATATTAAGACATTTTATTCACAAGACACTTGTTTTGCACCTATTGTTAAAAATCTCAAGCAAAAAATTGTTGTGTTTGATTATATGATGTTTGATGGATTTCTATTTAGGAAGAATAAGCTTTGCATTCTCACGTGTTCTATTCGTGAGTTATTAGTTAAAGAAGTGCATGAGGGAGGTTTAATGGGACATTTTGGGGTTACTAAGTCATATGACATGTTGAATGAACATTTTTATTGGCCTAAAATGAGACATGATGTACATAAGAAGTGTGAGAGATGTATTGCATGTAAGAAAATGATGCTTGATTTTATGAAGTGGACATATGGATGATATGCATTGATGGAATTGCATTGTGCACTAAAGTTTCCCCAGCGAAATCCAAGTGTAAATTCCTCTGAGTTTTCTGGTAAGGCCAGGGTCAAACACAGGGACTTGTGAAAATAGATTGCATTGGTAATTTTTATTAAGACTTTGCGGTAACCAGATAAATAAATAAAGTGTTTGGTTTGTTGTTTTCATTGATGAAAAATAAATAACAAATGCGGTGGAGTTTGAAAAGAGTTGGTAAACGGGAGATGCGATGAATATGCAGTGAACAGGTTGAGAAGGGTTTCGGCTAACACTCTCTAGAATGCGTTCATGCTATGCAATCATGCAACATGCATACAATAGTAAACCACCTCTCGGTGCGAATACCACGACTTCTAAGGCTAGAACGCATGCGATATATGCGACAAGTCTACAGGGTCTACACATAAACCTCTATTTCTATTTATGCGATGACAACATAACATCAACACAAATATGCGACCACATAATATCATTCCCATCTCTATGATGCATGCGATGCAGGTTGACAAACAGAGCTTATCTCTAAGTCCCTATCTCTTGTTTATGCAGTTCTAATCTTGCTCTCTCGAGTCCAGATTTTAACCCAGCTCTCTCGAGACATTAGGTTCTTTCTTTAGACTCTCTCTCGAGTAACTCTAAAGGGTATTTCGCACAGCATAAAACAAGACAATCGCAAACAATGAACTTCCTCGGTCATGTTAGCTCAGTTTTTCTCAACCCATTCGACTAGTTCAGCTACTCATGCATATTAAGAGAGTGAACAGATGTAGAAATAAAACTTCCATTGTACAGATATGAAGATGAAGTACAAAATAACAATGCAAGTATATAATAAAGAGCCTGGTAGCAACTCTTGCTAACAGGCGTTACACTGTTTCTACTCGTGCTCAAAATATAATCTCGCTCTCTGCTCTTACGCCCCAAGGTTCTCTCTCGAGTTTCCTTGGGCGATCTCGGCGCCACCACTCTTCTCTTACTCCGCCTTAAAATGGAAAGGGAAACTATTAACAGAAGCGTGAACTAAACGGTGAACTAATCAACTGCTTAACCTTTTCTTTGAAGAATGCCTTTGGTATATATAGAGCATCCATGGTGAAAGGCGGCTTCTCTTTTCTGGTTGTATAGATGGGACAGTTTTGATGCGTCGAATAATTGTCACCGATAAAGTTGAATGTACTTTGTGACCGTTATCGGCTGCCAACTTAATTTGCATTCGACTGTCATCAGCTTTTTGTCCCATCGCTCTTAATTATCCTTTCACCTGGATGCATCCACCATGTTGTGTTGACCAAGTTGCGACGATCCTTCTCGGGCGAATGTTTTCGAGCACGATCAACGCAAAACCTTGTGGTGAAGTTGCGCTCGACCAATGAATTCCTATGATCATAATCTTTGCATTGCGTTAACGTATATTCTACAGTAAAATATAAAGATCAACTGTTCTAATGCGTTGGACACATGCGACCGCAATATTACGAAACTGATGCTTAATGGACACAAAGTAACATATTTCATCAACGCAATCCATCATTGTTTAAGAAATTAGCACTATGATAACGTGCATTTCTGCCCGTTATCACACCCCCAAATTTAAATAATGATTGTCCTCAAGAATAAGCTAAAGATTCCTTTAGCAAGTCAACCGCAATGTTCTTTTCCTAGATTTCTCAAGAATACTTCGTTCAAATCCAATATACTAGAATTTTCTTAAGTCTTATTCAAGTCTCTTCCTAAAATATTTCTAAGACCTACGGACTGCAAGCTTATCTTTCAAAAGAACTTTACTAAGTTCCAGAACATCACACGATTTATTTCAAAAAGGAAATTTTCTACTAGGGTGTTAAATGATTTTATCCTTGCACAAAATTTTCTTCATTGCTATTTTTTTCTGACCTTGCGCTGATCAAAGTGCCTTGCCTTCATTTTGGCTTGCCCCCACATGTGTCATGCGGACATCTAACTACGAGCAATGCACTCTTTCTCAGACTAAACTCATACCGATTTAGCAGTGGAGTAACGGTCATTGATTTATGCGTTGATCCTGTCCCAAATTTTGCGTTGTCGCCTGCATTATGTATTGACACATCCGTCGCCTGCATTTTCTTTGGGTTTCGGTGATGGAGTAAGATAAGTACTTCGTTGCGTAACATTTCTGCAATCCAATGCCTCGATCGTTGCAAGAAAAACAAAGAGAGGGTCAAATTATTTTAAACAAAATAAAACTCGGTATCGCATTTTTTTTAAATATAAAACTAAAGATAGTGATAGTAACATAAGATAGATCAGGATTGAAAAGATATAGTAAAAATTCAGAATAATGGAGAAGAGTTGAAGAATCGATGTTTTCCAAAAGTTGTGGCCCTGATAGATTGCGATCATTTGATAACGAAGGGACCACCTACTTACTTCTTTATTCAGAGTTATTTAGTTCCATGTAGTCGACGTGGCGATGCCAACATTCTCTATTTAGTTCCACGTAGTCGACGTGGCGATGCCAGCCTTCTCCATGGTATGCCTTTACTCGTTGCCCATGGACTTTGAATATGTTGGTTCCGTCATCATTTGATAATTCAACCACGCTATGCGGAAATACTTGTCTAATTACGAACGGTCCGGACCAACGTGACTTTAGCTTTCCTAGGAAGACTCGCAGACGTGAGTTGAAGAGCAAGTCCTTTTGACCGACTTGGAGATTCTTACCGCATATGCATTTATCATGCCAGCGCTTGGTGTGCTCTTTATAAATCTTCGCATTTTCATATGCGTTGTTCCTCCATTCTTCTAGCTCGACCAATTGCATTTTTCACGTTTCCCCTCCTTCTTCAAATCAAAATTCAATTTCTTTATCGCCCACAGTGCCTTATAATCCAGCTCCAAAGGCAAGTGACATGCCTTACCAAATACCATCGCGTATGGAGACATACCTATGGGTGTTTTAAATGCGGTCCGGTATGCCCACAATGCATCGTCAAGCTTTATTGCCCAATCTTTCCGTGAAGGCTTAACTACCTTCTCAAGTATCAGCTTAATTTCTTGATTGGACACTTCAGCTTGACCATTCGTTTACGGATGGTATGCGATGGCCACTTTGTGGAGGATATTGTACTTGTGTAGTAACTCCTTGATATTGTGATTGATAAAGTTGGATCCTTCATCACGTATGATGGCACAAGGAGTGCCAAAGCGAAATATATTTCTTCAGGAACTGGGAGACTACTGCCGCATCACTTGCGGCGCATGCTATTGCCTCTACCCACTTGGAGACATAATCGACGACTATAAAATATAGTGTTTTCCATGCGAGGGAGGGAATGATCCCATGAAATCAATCCCCCATACGTCAAATAATTCCAGCTCCAAGATAGTATTCATTGGCATTGCGTTCTTCCATGAAATGTTGTCTGTGCGTTGACACCGATCACATTTCATTGCGTAGTCAGCCGCATCCTTGAATAATGTAGGCCAAAAGAATCTACTTTGCAAAACTTTGGCTGCGGTGCGTGATAATTTATAGAAATACAAGTTATTTATACTGCTTTATTTAGATATTGCGGTCAAAAGAAAAGAAAGTTGCGTCAATTGTAGAGAAATTAGCTAAAAAATGTAAGAATTATAAATTGTCATCAATACACCCACTGACACCATTGCGATGGTAGAAAATGATATTTCAAATCTGTTTTGTAGGAAATCAAGTCATCGCATGCGTTCATGGCTCGAGATAAAAAGAACAATGCATCTATGTTGCATTGCGCCAATCATTCAGAAATGAATAGACGATCAATGCAATGGTTGCACATGGACAATTGATCAAGAGCTAAGTGATTAACGCAATCTCAACCGCATGCGGTAATAAAAAACAACACCGCATGCTGGCACACGATCAGAGATGCAAAAGAGCAACGCAATTGCGGAGGATCCTGACACGTGTACAGCTGACCTTTGTGCATTTCTGATGGGATTAATCGTGTAACAGAAGGAATATTCACTCCACTATTTCTGGAATTGCCATAACAATAAAGTGGGGTCCACACTGCAGAGAGTCAAGGCTGAGCCTATAAATAGCCTCTGAAATTCTATTGGAAGATATACTTGATACGGACATATTTTGATATTTATATATTGAGCGAGAGACTGGTCTGAAGAGCCTGATCGGAGAAGATCCGGGAAGATTTAAGAGACAAGGCTGAGAGGTGAGTCTCAGGGAAAATCCTTTCAATCCTCGTTCGTTGAAGCTCTGTACCATGGTCACTTCTATCATAAGAGCAAGCCTGAGAAGGAAACTCTTCTCTTCATCCATTCCATACGCCGGCAAGCAAATCGACCATCTAGATCTGTGTCAAGACGTTGGCACTCTTCTGTATTTGTTTCTATCTCTTTATCATCAATTGTATGCCAAGGAAAAGCGGAACCGTAGCTATTTACGATGTTTATACTAGTTACCTTTTCTATTTCTGTTTCATACATAAAGACTTGCCACCACATAATACGACCTTTTGATAATCTTTACAGTTAGTCTCAAACTCAATATCATGTATCAGTATCCTGTATCTTGTATCATAATAGCTTAGGTTTACTTTTATGCACTTTTATCTTATTATCGCAACTTTACTTTTCCGCAACTTTAAATACCTGTATAAACCAAACTTTTATTAATTGAAAAACCCCCCGATCGCATATATCACGAACGTAACGCATTAACTAAGCAATCCCTGTGTTCGACCTCGGATTACTCCGAGAAACTTGCGTTGGAATTATACTTGGTTTCAGCGCAAGGAAACTTGTGACAACGCATAGCATACTACAAGCATTCCATTAATAACGTATACATCTAGAAGTAGTATCGCATAAAGTATGAATAAGCATCTCACAGCATCCCCATTCCATTTCCATCCCAAGTCAATAAGTTTATGGCAACATGAGCTTGCATGATTCACATTCATCATTATCCATATTTGTCCACATGCTTATTTAAAGATAACATCGGAATTTTCGTGTCAAGTTTATGGCGCCGTTGTCAGGGATTGGTAATGGTTAGTGCTGAGTACTTTTGTAGTATGTGCAGGACAGATCTCTTTGTACTGTTTGTTTATCACGAAGAGAGGCTAACGATTTATGAGTACTGGAGTGATCCAGAAATTCTAAGCTGACCCAGAGATCAGGTATATTTTTCGCTCAGAAGCACATCAGAACCAGATTAAGTGCCAGAATTTCAAGACCTACGGCTGCGGAGAATGCAAGGTTTGAGAGATGTGCAACGCATTCTCCATAACTGGTGTGATTCCCGAAGGAAGTAGATCATCTCTCTCCTCATATACATTACGAGATGAGACTAGGAGGAGAACAATGTCCTTGAAGACATTAGGCAGGCAAGTTGGACCGCCTGCGGAGGTGTGGATTGCGTTCATCAAAGAAAACTATCTTCCGGTCCATATCTCAATTCTATGTTTACATGCTTTCTTTTAGATTCCTGTCTTTATTATTTTATGAACTTTGTCATTTACTGCTTCATTTAATTTGTCTTTCAATGCTTTACGAATTTATGATTCATTTAATTCCCTTGCATTTATTTTTGTACTCTCTTTAATTTCTTTAACATTTCTGTCATAAATGCGTTATTCTTAAATTTGGTGAATGATTGTTGAAAAGAAGAAAAT
The DNA here is from genome assembly GCF_027475165.1 of Benincasa hispida. Taxonomy (NCBI): domain Eukaryota; kingdom Viridiplantae; phylum Streptophyta; class Magnoliopsida; order Cucurbitales; family Cucurbitaceae; genus Benincasa; species Benincasa hispida. The sequence continues at coordinate 28,580,738 of NC_143478.1, forward strand.
TATTACCGCAAGGTCCTTGTGGCTTGCATTGATGGAAAAAGAAAATAATAAAATAAAATTTTAATAATAAAATAATCAACATCTAGTATGCATTGCGATAATGGGTGAGTCTTGTGCCAACAAGATACACTTTGCGTTCATCAAACTCAAATGCACTGCGCTAAGGGGTGTGTTGCGCTCGTATGTGTTCTTTGCCCGTCCTTAGCAAAAATACACTATGTTATGGTAGTGTTGCGCCGGTAGAAATACAGTGCGCCCGTCCTCCAGAAATGCGTTGAGTTAAGGGGTGTGTTGAGGGGATACATGCGTTGTTGCCCGTCCTCTGCAAAGATGCATTTACGTTGATGATATTCATTTCGTTAATCTTCACCTTGCACTCATTCGAATAAAACACTAAAGATAAGTCTAATCGCTTCAGCTTCCAAGGACATGATGATTTTGCAGTTGAAAGGATGTACAACTCTACAACTTCATAAATGTGAGCAGTGCAAATGGAAGGCTTTTTTAGTAGCTCGAGGCCTGCCACCGCAGAATCCGCGTTGGGCCCATCAAGGCCCAACCTATAAAAGCGTGTCTCTTCGTCTCAGATCGTTTACTTGCTTCATTTTGCAAAAAGAAACCCTAAAATCGTTCTGCATACCAAACCTTTCTTCCTACCCAGAACCTTAACGATTTTCAGTTTTCTTTTACTCCGGCATCCATGGCAGACCAGACTTCCCAGCCATCTTCTTCATTTTCATCACCATCGATAACCCAGCTTACCATGCGAGAGGCAACATTCCTTGTAGCCAATCGCCGTCTCATTGCTCAGCCACAGACTGTCCCTCGAGTCATCGGAAGACCCCGGCGAAACCCTTAGCAGCCAGGTCACTTCAGTTTAAGAGGGGTCAGATTTCTGAAAACACCACATTCTCAACACTGATATTCTCCTCTGAAAGTAAGAAGAAGAGCCAAGACGATAAGAAGGTGTTTGGGAGCATTCTCAATAACCTGGAGAAAGGAGGAGGACTACCCGAGGCTGGGGTTGTGAACCAACCACTGCCTACGAAGGAGGTGACGGAGGAGGAGTCAAGGAGAAGCGCTCTGGTCATCGTGGATCCTAAGGAAACTACACAAGTATAATCTTATGAAGGACCCATTAGAGTCACTTTGGAGGAAGCGACAGCGGAGAAGCAACTCGAAGGGGCTGAAGAGAAGAAGAAGAGCAAGGAAAAGAAGGTTGAAGGAGATGAGCCATCCCATCTAGGCAAAGCAGAGAAGAAGATCAAAGAGAAGGAGGCTGAAGAAGATGAGGAGGCCAGGCTGAAGAAGAAACAACAAAGGAGTGAGAAGAAAGAACGTAGAAGGGAGGAAAGGCGCCTGAGCTGGACAGGAAATCCACCTCCGTAAAGGAGGATAGGGGGAATCAGTGCAACTTAGAAAACCAGCGTAACCTGAAACAACGCAAATGGTTGCGACTGACGAAGGAGAAGAAGGAGATGTTACCCCCTTGATGCAGCATCGCAAGGAGAATGCGTCGCAAGGGTCAACCATGGACCCTCCAATTTTGATTGACGCGTTAGAAAAGCAGGAGAGAGGGAGAAAAGAGGAGGAAGAGAAGCAGGAGAAAATGATGCAGGCACAACTCATTATCGCAGGAGGTAGTCGAAGGAGAAGATTACAAGATGAGAAGGTGCGCCGCAATATTGAAATATCGAGAGTCGAAGAAATAAGAAGGCTCGAAAAGGAACAACACCTTTTGCTGGCCTCCGAGCAGTTTGAAAAAGAGTTTGAAAGAGAAGAGAGAGAAGAAGCAGAAGAAGAAAAGAAGAAGAAGGCAGAAGAAGAGAAAAAGAAGAAGGACGTGAAGGAGAATAAGCGCCAAGAAAACGTGCAGTGCTTAAGAATGAAGAAAGGAAAAAAACTTGCTGAACAGGAAAAAGAGGAACAATGCAAGAAGCAAGAAAACGGTAAAGCAGTCGTAGAGGGTAGCAAGCCCACATTAGCAAAGGGGCGTCCATCAAGAAAAAAGGAGAACGATGACTTGCTGATGGAGATGGGCTTTTTCCCTGCGCCAACGCCATTACCAGACCTGATTACGAGCGTGATCGTAGAACATGGATAGACACATTTTGCCATTGCCTAGCCATAGTCATTCCAAAGGTAGTGCGCGACTTCTACCACGGACGGCTACATGGCACCAAGGACAAATGGTGTCTTTCAGTGCAAAGGACATCAATGAATTGTACCAAATGAAGGATAACCCGGATGCACCGGATAACAAAATCATTGATGACCCACTGAAGAGCAGATGGAAGATTCGTTGCGAATATTAATGCAACCGGGCACTAAGTGGACGGTTTTTTTAAAAGGCATCAGGACCCTGACGTCTAAGACATTGCTTCCTGAGGTGCGACTGTGGGTCTATTTGATCAAACGGTAGCTAATTTCAACCTCCCATAACAAAACAATTTCGAGGGATCGAGTCATGGCCGAATATTGCATTGCGCGCGGCATTCCAATCAATGTGGGCCAGTTGATCGCAAGATAAATTTGAGGTTTTGTGGGGCACATAAGAGGGCAGTACTTCTTGCCATGGACGGTTTCAAGTTTATGCCTATCACTGCGTGTGGGCATTGATGAAGAGCCAATGGTAGAAGTTCACGGCCTAATAAACGTCAAGATTTTGAGGTTTCTTCTCAAAGATTCCCCACACTGCCCTGAGCTCCCTTTGAAGAGGCCCAACATTTATTTGAATGTGCCGAAGGAGCCCAAGCCGAAAAAACAGCACAGAGACGAAAGGGAAAGTAGAAAATCCAAGACTAAACAACACAAGAACCAGAACCCTTGGACCCTTTGCCCTTAATAATTTGCTCTCCAAGCCCTCCCGCACAACCTTCTTTTTCCCTTCTCGAGCACTTTACCAATCTTCTCCTTCCCCAAGATTCTCCAATCGCATACCCAGCATCCCCATCATCACGTTCATCATCATCATCATCGCAACTTCCCCTTCCACTGTCACATGTTGATGACCCACACGATTTGGGTGAAGGCACTTCTGCCCAACCCCAAAACGTCGATGGTGAAGCATCGCAGGCACAACCCACCGTTTCTTCCTTAGCTGCTGAGTTTGCAGATATACGGTCCCTTCTTGCCCAACAACAACAAGTCTTCTCCCAACAGCAAGAAATCTTCTCCCAACAACAAGCCTTCTTCGGCCAGAGAATTGATGTGGTAATCGAGCGAGTCGACGATTTACAATGCAGTACTGCCATGACAAAGTAGGTGTTGATCAATATTCAGCGCAACACTTATACGATCGACCTGCACCAAAGACAACTAGCGGAACGCAACCATGAGTACTTCAATTTTCTGACAGCATATCTTCATGGACCCATGGTACCTCCGCATCTCAGGTAGCATCTGATTTTTGAAGAAACTCCTCAAGTACCACATCCGAACCCTCCTCAAGTACTTGAAGAAACTCTTCAAGTAGCAGCATCTGGTCTCAGGCAGCATCTGCTTGATTTTATGAAGTGGAAATATAGACGATATGCGTTGATGCAATTGCATTGGGCACTCAAGTTTCCCCAGCGGAATCCAAGTGTAAATTCCTCTAAGTTTCCTGGTAAATCTAGGGTCGAACACAGGGACTTGTGAAAACAGATTGCGTTGGTAATTTTTATAAAGACTTTGCGGTAACCGGATAAATAAATAAAGTGTTTGGTTTGTTGTTTGCATTTATGAAAAATAAATAACAAATGCGGCGGAGTTTGAAAAAAGTTGGTAAATGGGAGATGCGATGAATATGCGGTGAACAGGTTTAGAAGGTTTTCGGCTAACATTCCCTAGAATGCGTTCATGCTATGCGATCATACAACATGGATACAACAATAAACCACCTCTCGGTGCGAATACCACGGCTTCTAAGGCTAGAACGCATGCGATATATGCGACAAGTCTATAGGTTCTACACATAAACCTCTATTTCTATTTATGCGATGACAACATGACATCCACACAAATATGCGACCACATAATATCATTCCCATCTCTAGGATGCATGCGATGCAGGTTGACAAACAGAGCTTATCTCTAAGTCCCTTGTTTATGCAGTTCTAATCTTGCTCTCTCGAGTTTAGATTCTAACTTAGCTCTCTTGAGACATTAGGTTCTTTCTTTAGACTCTCTCTCGAGTAACTCTAAAGGGTATTTTGCACAGCATAAAACAAGATAATCGCAAGCAATGAACTTCCTAGGTCATGTTAGCTTAATTATTTTCAACCCATTCGACTAGTTTAGCTACTCATGCATATTAAAAGAGTGAACAGATGTATAAATAGAACTTTCATTGTATAGATATGAAGATGAAGTATAAAATAACAATGCAAGTATATAATAAAGAGCCTGGTAGCAATCTCTTGCTACCAGGCGTTTACACTGTTTCTACTTGTGCTCAAAATATAATCTCGCTCTCGCAAGAGTCAGCCCGCTCTCTGCTCTTACGCCCCAAGGTTCTCTCTCGAGTTTCCCTGGGCGATCTCCAGCCCCACCACTCTTCTCTTACTCTCCTTAAAATGGAAACAGAAACTATGAACAGAAGCGTGAACTAAACGGTGAACTAATCAACTGCTTGACCTCTTCTTTGAAGAATGCCTTTGGTATTTATAAAGCATCCATGGTGAAAGGCGGCTTTTTTTTTCTGGTTGTACAGATGGAACAGCTTTGATGTGTCGAATAATTGTCACCGATAAAGCTGAATGTACTTTGTGACCGTTATCGGCTGTCAACTTAATTCGGATTCGACTGTCATCAGCTTTCTGTCCCATTGCTCTTAATTATCCTTTCACCCGGATGCGCCCACCATGTTTCACTGATCAAGTTGCGAAGATCCTTCTCGAGCGAATGTTTGCCAGCACGATCAATGCAAAGCCTTGCAGTGAAGTTGCGCTCGACCTATGAATTCCTATGATCGCAATCTTTGCATTGCGTTAACGCATATTCTGCACAAAAATACAAAGATCAACTGTTCTAATGCTTTGGACGCATGCAACCGCAATATTAAGAAACTAATGGTTAATGGACGCAAAGTAACATATTTCATACACGCAATCCAACATTGTTTAAGAACTTAGCACTCTAATAACGTGCATTTTTGCCTGTTATCAGGAAGCTAAGTCTAAGTCAAAACCACATGGATTATATTTTCCTTTACAACTCCTAGTGGACCATGCTTAGATATTTTAATGGATTTTTTTTTTGGTTTACTTCGATCTAAGAGAGGGAAGAATATCATTTTTGGGGAAGTTGACAGGTTTAGTAAAATGGCTCATTTCATTGCATGTAATAAAACTAATGATGCTAAACATGTGGTTGACTTATTCTTTTAAGGATATGATTAAATTGCACGGGATTCCTAGAAGCATTGTTAATGATAGAGATGTGAAATTTTTAGGTCAGTTTTGGAAAGTACTTTGGGAACAGTTGGTACTAAATTAGTTTACTCCACTACATGTCATCCTTAGAATGATGGATAAACTGAGGTAGTCAATAGGACGATGGTGACTATTCTTATAGTTGTAATAAATAGAAACACCAAAACTTGGGAGGATTTTCTGCCATTTATTTAATTTTCATATAACAGGGCTATTAATAGTGTCACTAAATGTACACCGTTTGAGATTGTGAACGGACACCGTTTGAGATTGTGTACAGATTTAACCCTCACCTATTGATTTGTTGCCTTTTCCTTCTAATAAGGTTGTGAATTTTCAAGCTGATGAGAAGGCCACCGCCATTTTAAAGCTATATAAAGAGGGTAAAGAAAGGATTGAAAAGAAAAATGCCAAAGTAGCGGAGAGGGTTAACATAAAAAACCTATGATATTTGAGGAGGGAGATTGGGTTTGGGTCCACCTTTGGAAGGAAATATTTCCACATCAACAAGATTCTCAGTTAAACTGAAAGAGAGATGGACCTTTTCAAGTGATGAATAAAATCAATGACAATGAGTATCAGGTTGATCTTAAAGGTAAATATGGTGTGAGTTCTACTTTTCATGTTTCTAACTTAACTTCTTTTGATGCAGATAATGAACCTGATTCAAGGACGAATCCTTCAAAAGTGGGAGAAGATAATATGAACCAGGACACTCTTGTGTTACCTCTAGAACCAATCACACGCTCAAGAACGAAGAAGCTACAGTTTACTGTTGAGTTCTCACATTTAAGAGGAGGTGAACTCAATTGGGGGGATTCATGCAGGAATATCTGATCAAAAGCTTTATAATTGGTTTCAATTGATGCTATAAGGTGAAACCAATTGAACTTTGTTAATTTATTTTAATTTCAAAACATACCTTAATTTTTGGGTATTTTTATTATTACCCATATATGTTTTGATTGGGTTTTCAGTTCCTTTTAGTTAGTGGTAGAATGGACTTTTTAAGTTCCTTTAGTTAAGTAGGATGGGTTAAAAGGATGGGGGAAAAAGACATACGATGGTTTTTTATTTTTGGAATTTTAGGGTTTTCTTTGAATGAAAATTCTCTAGTAGATGACAAAGTTTTATCACCACTTTGCAATTCTTGAATCAGGGTTACATGCCAAGAACATTCTCTAGTAAATCGTCACGAAGATCGCCTCGGAGAAAAATCTCCCACTTGCCCTAGTCCAGCTGCGGGCGGTTCCGTAGACCCATGCTCTGAAGGTGACCCTCAAACACTGTAGTCGTGAGAGCCTTCGTAAACGGATCAGCACTCGATGCACTATCTCGCGGATTAGATGATACTTCCGCTCAAGCTTCTGATAAAAAACGAGCAGTTCTAGTAAGATTTATAATATGAATACCTTTACGTTTTACGCTCTATGTGTTTGCCACGCTTGTGACTTCTGGGCTCCTTGGAGTTCGCCACAGCACCACTATAGTCACAATAGAGGGTGATGGGCCTAGACATATCTGGAACAACTTCCAGCTCTGTCAAGAACTTCCTGAGCCAGACAACCTCTTTAGCAGTTTCACAAGTTGCTACGTACTCGGCCTCCATCGTGGAGTTGGCGATGCATATCGCTTAATGCTCCGCCACACTACAGCTCCTCCGTTAAGAGTAAATACTGACCCTGAAGTGGACTACCAAGAGTCCTTATCAGTTTAAATGTCAGAATCCGTGTATCCAGTAAGGATCAAATCCCTAGACTCATACACAAGCATGTAGTCCCTCGTTCTCTGAAGATACTTGAGGATATTCTTAACTATGGTCCAGTGACCCTAGCCTGGATTAGATTGATACCTATTGACTATTCCCACAGCATTGCAGATGTCTAGCCTAGTGCAAATCATCGCATACATTAAACTGCCAACGACAGATGCATATGGGACCCGTCTCATGTCCTCAACCTTTTGAGGCGTCTTAGGACACATGTCTTTAGACAATGTGACTCCATGCCTGAATGGTAGTAGGCCCCTTTTTAGAGTTCTGCATCGAGTACTTGAGCAAGATTTTGTCAATATTCGATGCCTGAGACAGCGCTAGAACTTTATTCTTACAATCCCGAAAGATCTGTATACCCAGAACAAACTGAGCCTCTCCCAAATCTTTCATTTGGAATTGGGTCGCTGGCCAGTTCTTAACTGCAGTCAATAGACCTACATCATTCTTAATGAGTAGTATATCGTCTACATACAACACTAAGAAAGCTACTAATATTGACTATCTTTTTGTAAACACAAGGTTTATCAAAGTTTTGGTCAAAGCCATACGATTTGATCGTAGCATCAACCCGAATATTCCAAGATTGAGACGCCTACTTCAGCCCATAAATGGACCAATTCAGTTTGCAAACTTTTTGCTCTTGACCTTGGGCAATGAATCCATCGAGTTGTACCATGTAAATAGTCTCCTCAAGATTGCCATTCAGAAAAGTCATCTTGACGTCCATTTGCCAGGTCTCATAATTATAATAAGCAGGAATGGACAAGAGGATGTGGATCAACTTTAACATGGCAACAGGTGAGAAAGTCTCCTCATAGTCCAATCCCTCCACCTAGGTATAACCTTTTGCCACAAGTCGAGCCTTGAAGGTTTTCACCATCCCATCAGCACCCTGTTTGTGCTTGTAGATCCATGTACAGCCTATAGGTCTTATCCCATTAGGATGATCTACAAGATCTCATACCGAGTTGAAGTACATTGATTCCATCTCGAGATTCATGGCTTTGACTTATTCATCCCGGTCAACATCCTCCATTGCCTTTTGAAAGGACAACGGATCCTCAATGTCGCAATCTCCCACCATAGCTAGAATTTCTGTGAAACCCAGATAGCGATCAGGCGGGTTCGTAACCCTCACACTGCGTCGAAGTTCCCTTAACTCTTGAGGTAGAACCAACCTACCAGATGAACTATCATCAACAACTCTGGTTAATGAATTGGGTTCTTCAATAACTTTTGTTAAAGTTTTAGTAGTTTCTTTGGAAAGCTCACTTAACAGAACTTTAGTACGTGGACTATGCTCCCTGATATGATCCTCCTCCAGGAAAGTAGCGTTCATGGAAACAAACACCTTGTTTTTGGATGAATCATAAAAATGACCGCCTTGTGTACCATTGGAGTAGCCTACAAAGAGGCTCAACCTCAATTGTGTTACCAACTTCTTAGGATTTGCCTCAAGCACATGTGCTGGGCAACCACATATGCGAAAGTGATGTAAACTAGCTTTACGCCCGTTCCACAACTCCAAAGGTGTTCTCACAACACTCTTAGAAGGAACACAGTTGAGAATGTATACCATAGTCTCCACTGCGAAACCTTAAAACGAGTCCGGTAAGGAAGCGTAACTCATCATCGAATGAACCATGTCTAAATAGGTTCTATTTCTCCTTTCCGCTACACCATTTTGCTAAGGTGTACCCGGTGCCGCCAACGATTCCATGTTCTAATAAATAGTCCTGCAACTCAGAATCCAAAAACTCTCCAAGTCGATTTGATCAAAGTGTTTTAATTCGTCTATCCAAAGCATCCTCAACTTCTGCCTTAAATAATTTAAACTTTTCAAAAGATTCAGACTTTGGTTGCATCAGATAGACATACCCATATCTCGAGTAATCATCAGTAAAATTGATAATGTACTCATAGCCTCCTCGAGCTCGCACATTCATAGGACCGCAAAGGTCAGAATGTACTAATTTTAGAGGCTCTTTGGCTCGATAACCTTTTCCAGTAAAAGGTCTTTTAGTTATCTTACCCTCAAGGCAAGATTCGCGCACTGGTAAAGAATTTTCTTCTAACTCACTTAGAAGGTCATTCTTCACCATTCTCTCAATCCTATGGAGATTGATGTGCCCCTATCAAAGGTGCCAAAGTTGGGCATTTTCTTTCGAAGAAATTCGTTGGCGTTTAGATTGAGTTATGGCAGATTTAAACATCTCTATGTTATAGAGGGAATATAAGTTAAACATCTCTAGCACATATAAGTTATTTTTCAGTTTAGCTATACAAATATCAACACCATCCTTATGAATAAACACTTTATTCAATTTAAAAGAAAAATTGTAATTGCACTGTAACAGACACTTTACAGAAATAAGATTCCTTTTTAGTTCAGGAATTACAAAGACATCTTTTAATGCAAGAAACCTATTCTATAAAGTTAATTGGATGCCTCCCACAGCCGCAGCTAAAACGACATGATCGGTGCCTACTCGCAACGTCATCTCACCAGTCTCCAGCTGTCACAAGGATCTAATTTCCTGAAAAGAAGAAAAAAACATGATTAGTCGCGCCAGAATCAATTATCCAAGCAAAATCATCATTCTCCACTAAACAAGTTTCTAACACAAATAAATCACATTTACCTTTGTCTGCCTTGGCCTTAACCTTGGCTGCCTTCTTTTCCTTCAGATAACGAGGACAATTCCTCTTCCAGTATCCGTCCTGGTTATAGTGGAAATATTTTCCTTTTTCAACCGGCGGTGGACGCTTCTTCTGGGCGATAGGTGGCGAGTTAGCTTACGCATTCCCTTTCCCTTTACCACCATTCTTCTTCTTCCCCTTTCCAGAGTTAGAATTTGAAGGTGCAGATTTTGTTCCTGAGGTCGAACCTCGATGGGACCTTTTAGAAGATGATACAACATTTGCCTCAACATTTTCCTCGATGGAATCTGTAACTCAATGAGGAGAGTGGTAAGGATATAGTCCACTTTTTTAAGAATCGTATTGCTAACAAAGTGGAGGAAGCCCTCTGGCAATGAATGTAGGATAATGCTAACCTGACTGCCCTCATCGATTTTAGACCCATTCATCTCCGCCACGTTAAAGTGGACCATCATATTCAGCATGTGTTCACGAACAGAGGTGCCTTCCTCCATTTTGGAGTTGAATATATGTTTTAGAGCCTCATGCTTGAGCTGTCCAGACGACTGTTCGAACATTTCTCGTAGGGACTCCATGATCTCATATGTTGTGACCAAGGACTCGTGGTTCTTGGCCAACATGTCACTGAAACTGGTCAAGATATAGGCTCGTGCCTTCTCGTTTGCCCGTGTCCAACATTCGTACGCCGCCCGAAAATGTCGAGTAGTGTCCTTTGGTGGAATAGGAGGACATTCCTCCGTAAGGACAAACTTCAAATCCTCGATGATGAGTATCATCGTGAACATATGTTTCCAACTCGAATAGTTTTGGCCATTCAGTTTTTCAACGCTAAGTAAACTGATAGTGGCTATAGCCATTTAAAACTGTTGCTGAAAAAACGAATAAACTTTTATAAGACTTTGCAAAAACCACGTTTTTAACCAATTCGTTTTAGTAAAACAGATTCCAAGTACCCTAAGTGATAAGACTTTTATTTTGCAATGATGCCCTAGCAAAGCAGGACAAACATCACCGGTAGGGTGATCAGATGTCCCTTCACTGAGATGAAACATTCTTAACTATTAGGCAGAACCAACTCTTGGAACTGAACCTAACAGCCACCATTTGTCCGGTCAAGAACTGTTAACCCTTAACATTTCCGCATAAGTGTAACCCCTCTTTCGGCCCCAGAGTCCCGCCCTACTGTGCTCACCGTAGAGAAAAAGCATATTAGGACAAGAGACTAAGTAACCTTATCCTCTTACAGGAAATCAAATAAAAAAACGCGCAAAACAACCATCCTACAGGGGGACACACCTGATAACGGGTAGAAATACACGTTATTACAGCTCAAATAAGTAAAACAATGAGAGAATGCGACGGTAAAAATAAGTAATATCATGTCCAAAAAGCGCTAAACTGAAGAAATTGCGATCGCATGCACCCATAGCATAAAAGCAATTCATTTACTTATTTTTTGCAGGAAAAATGCGTTGGCGCAAGGGAAAATGCAATCCAAAGGAACTAGGCATCAGCGCGCTTGAAGATTGCGATCACAAGGCATGCGATCGTATGCGATTATGAGAAGTTGCTAAAAAAGGTGGCCGCATAAAGATTGTGCATCAAGGTGACAACATAATAAATCATGATTGGACGGAAAGTTGATGATGATCGAATCCGAATCTAGTTGACAAGCCGTTAAAGCCACACTGTAGCAAGTACACTTAACTTACGGTGACCATTAATCGGCGCATCAGAGCATGGGATTTAATGATCACCCATCATTGTAATAATTAGAGAGAAAGGTTGCTTCACCTTAAGCTCTATAAATACCAAAGGCTACCATTATAAAGAGATATATCATATACAAGTTAGAGAGTCGTTAGTTTTTTTACGCACATACTCGTACATGCACTTAAAAGACGGAAACGAGCAAGGAGACGAGGAATCCGAGAGATTATTCCCAAAAAGATCGAGAGACTATCGAACAGCATTACAAATGAGAGAGAACCAACACTTGCGAGAGCAAGAATATATATCTGGACAGAGTTGAAGTGAAAAAGAACAGTGCAAAAAGCCACAGGAAGCAAGACATTGCTTACCGGGCTTCTTATCTCTCAATTTCATTTGTTATTTTGTATTCAATACTTTATTTATAGAAAATGGAAATCTCATTTCAATCTATGTTCAATCTCTCCATACTTCGCATGAGTAGCTAAATTTCTGAATGGGTTGAGAAGTACTTAGCTAGCTTGACTTAAGATTTACATTTTATGCGATCATCTTGTCTTTATGTATGCGTCATTCACCCTTTAGAGATACTTGAGAGAGTAGTCTAAAGATAGAATCTAGAATTGAGAGAGTCAGATTAGAATCTAGGCTTGAGAAAGTCATATTAGAACCGTATAAGCAAGAAATAGAAACTTAGACATAAGTTCTATTGCTGTTAAAACATCGCATGCACCCTAGAAGTAGGACATGATGATATGCGATCACCCTGTTTTATGTGTGCATCATCCATCATCGCATAGACAAGAATAGAGGCTTAGATATAAGTCCTATCGACTTTTTCATATACATCACATGCGTCCTAGAAATAGGAATTATGGCATTTTGCATTGAGAGATGACGTGTTGTTATTTGTGTGTAGCATGATCGCATAACTTGTGTATAATCTTAGGAAGTGTTAGCTAAAACCCTTCTCAACCCCTTCATCGCATACTCATTGTAACTCTTGATTTCATCAACTCTACGTTCAAACTCTGTTGCATAGGAAATATTCTTAATCAAAACACCATCCAACTCATTTGTTTTCACCACAGCAAGAGAATCAAAGTAACTATCGCATATTTACTTAGTAGTCCCTGTGTTCGACCCTGGACTTACCAGGAAACCTAATAAGGCTTATACTTGGGTCTTATTAGGGAAACTTGCATGTGTAACGCATAATGCATCACCACAAACTCACACCATAATCGCATCACAATTTACATGCATCAAGTTTTTGGCGTCGTTGTCGGGGACTATGGTACATATTGTGCTGACAGTAAACCTTTTTTATTTTCTTTGCAGCTTTTGACCTCTGTGCACTGTCATTCCTTTGGTAAGGGAAGAAGCTGGTGTCGCATGAGCGAACAACACGCTCATGAGCCCAACTACGACTCAGAGATTGAAAGAACATTTCAAAGAAGAAAGAGAGACAATTGCCGACAACAACAAGAAGGAAATCCCAAAATGGCGAAATAACCGGAAGAAAGAGGCACAAATGCCAACAACATCATGGCAAACCCCATTCTCCTGGCGAATGACCGCAATAGACCCATCCAGGACTATACATCACCTAACCTGTATGATTTCTCCCCAGGAATCATGAGGCCAGCTTTGGACGGATCAAGGTTTGAAATGAAGCCGATTATGTTACAGATGATCCAAACAGTCGGGCAGTTTAGTGGACAGCGTGGCGAAGATTCGCACACCCATCTCTGAAGCTTTATTGAAATTTGTAACACTTTTGTGTTCCCAAATATCTTTGCTGAAGAAGTTCGACTCACGCTTTTCCCATTTTCATTATGCGATCAAGCAAGGAAATGGGCATATTCCCTCGAACTAGGGGAGATAACTTAGTGGGAACAAGTTGTCGAGAAGTTCATGAAGAAATATTTTCCTCCTACAGAGAATGCAAGAAGGAGGAAGTTAATCACAAATTTTGAACAAGAAGAAGACGAATCGCTCAATGACGTATGGGCGAGGTTTAAGAGATTAGTGCGAGATTGTCCACACAACGGATTACCAGACTGCCTCCAGATTGAGATATTTTACCATGGATTGAAACCTACATCGCAGACGACTGCCAATGTGGCAGCAGTAGGCAGTATGCTTGATAAAACTTATGATGAGGCGAAGAATATCCTTAATCTCATATCAAAAAAGCATGAAGATTGGCAGGAAAGCGATCAACGAGTAACACTTTGAGAAGGTAACGCAAATAACGGTGCCATCGCATCTTTGCAAAATCAAATAAATGTGATGATAAATCTGTTATAGGGCATCATAATTAACAATCCTGGAATGCAAAGAGGGCAAGTCAATGCAATTGAACAGACGAGCACGAGTTGTGCTACATGTGGAGAATCGTATTCGATTGATGAGTGTCCACTGAACCAGCAGTCAATCTACTTTATCAAGAACAACCCTTTCTCAAATATATACAACCCTGAGTGGAGAAACCACCTTAATTTTGCTTGGAAAAATACCCAACAACAAGGATATCAACCTATGGCGCAAAAAGAAGGACCGCCAGGATTTTTCCAACGAACTAACAGTTAACGGCAACAACAAGCCAACAGCTCGCAAGCATCGCCATCATTCTCTCTGGAGAACCTGCTAAAACAATACATTGAAAAGAATGAGACGGTCCTCCAGAACCAGGTGACCTCCATCCGCAATCTAGAAATCGAAATAGGACAGATTGTGGGAGAGCTGAAAAATAGACCACAGGGGACCTTGTCGAGCTCAACTGAGCTCCCACACAACCCAGGGAATACAGGGAAAGAATAATGCCTAGCAGTCACCCTGAGAAAGGAAAGACGACAGCAGAACAAAGGAAAGAGCCTAGCGGGACCAATCCGAATGCGATGGAATCGAAGAACCCGTTGACGTAAAATGAATCAGAAGAGCCCGAGACGATGGACCGAAAATTGCGTCCACCTCTAAGCCTCTAGAACACGGAATAGTGAAGGTACAGCTACCACCATTCCCGTAAAGACTGGAAAAGAAGCAAAATGATGAAGGAAAGATCGTTACAGTGGCATTAATGCAAAAATCAAAAACTATAATCCCACCGAAAATGCACGACCCAGGAAACTTTACGATACCCTGCTCAATTGGAGGGGTCTACATCGGTAAAGCACTCTGCGATCTTGGGGCGAGTATAAATTTAATGCCACTTTAAATCTTCAAACAATTGAATGTGGGACAGCTGACGCCCACGATGGAATCTCTCCAGCTTGCGAACAGGTCCCTAGTACACCCTGAGGGAAAGTTGAAAGATGTCTTGCTCACAATTGATAAATTCATTCTACCGGTAGACTTCATCATTCTAGATCATGAGGTAGACAAAGATGTGCTTATCATATTGGGACAACCATTTCTATCTACTGGTCGTGCTCAAATTGATGTGCACAAAGGAGAGATCACGATGAGAATCAATGGGAAGAAGCTCAGGCTTGAGGCGATCAAGATCCCAGAGGATCAAGAAAATGAGAGAAAACCTCTGTGGACCTAAGGAATCCAGACTGAAGAAGAAATGAGCAATTCCTGCGTTGATATGCGACACAAACTCATCAGGGACGCATCTTTTTTTTAGTATCCTTTTGATATCTTTCTTTCATGAACTTAACTTACCTTTTTGTATAACCACTACTCTTTAAAATTACCAACTCTGTCTTTCATACTTTTTACCCTCTTGATATTTAGCAATGATCATAGTGAACGATTGCGGTGGAGCTATGCGATAACCTAAAAACACATGACCAGTTTGATCAACCCATCGCAATCAAGGAATCGGCCCACCACATGCAAGGATGCGATCACAAATGATGCGGGCAACAGAGCAAATTTCCTTGACTCTTTTATTTCAATTCTACACTTCTCGCATGTCATTTTAATATTGCTAAATTTTACTATCACATCCTCTTTAGTTTGACGCAATCATTGAATTTTGATTACTTTATTTAGTCACCGCATTCATCCCCGTGCTAATTATGACTTCAATGATGAAATTCATGCATTTACTTCTTACTGCATGTACTAAAGTCAACTTAATTTCAGGACTGTCAATTCATGAAACATTTCTAAAAGTTAGTGATCCACCAGCTTTCCTTCAAAACGATTTTTACGAAATTTCCTAAGAGCATCAATGAGTTATTTCGTCTATCAGCAATGAGAACATTACTGTGTATAAATTTGGGGGTGCTAGTTGGATGTCCACATGACACCCGTGGGGGCAAGCCAAAACGAAGGTGGGAATCGTGATCAATGCATAAATCAAGTGATCACAACTCCGCTGCCAAATAAAGAAATGGGCATGAGTTTAGACTGAGAATAATGGATTAATGGACCGGGATGAACCAATACAAAATCAGAATGAGAAAACTATCTATAACATCACAAGCTAACTGGGACTTGAACCACCGGGCAAAGCTCCCATCGTTTAGTAAACGCCTTCAGGTAAACGATCGTGTAGCACACACTAGATGATAGTGCAAAAGTTAAATGATCATATAGACAACAATGAGACCGCGAAGCCTGATTGTCTAGACAATCGCTTAGCACGCGAAAGGTAAACGATTTACCACGCTATTACTCCACGATCGTATAGCCAATAACTAAGCGATGAGGCTTGCTGAGCTATACGATCGTCTACTGCACGCGCGTGTTAAATGACAGTCGAGCATCCGATATGCAGCGATCGTCTACCTCATTGTCTACACGACACGACCAATGCTTGATCATCTTCCTCTTCAAAGAACAGCAACCCTTGCTCCAAACTTCATCTCGAACGACTCAAGACCCAAACTAATATTGAATTAACAAACTAAATAGCCATTAATTGTGCTCAAAAACGCAGGGGCCTTTACAATTAACTTGAGAATTCAAAAAACTGAGGTTACATCCCAAAAAACTCCATTAATCCACACATTCACAAACGAATTAACAATTAAAATAGAGAGTAGACATGTTGCACCCACAATGAATATAAATTACTTTCTTTTGTAACAATGAATTGGAATATCAGAAACCTAGCTCTGATACTAATTGAAGGAACTCTTATTCAAGAGAACCTACAAGCGGAAGCGGATCTTTCCAATTTATTGTGACAAAATTTCCACATATACATTCAAACATACTAAAACGCATTCATAATGCTAAATTATTGACAAGCTCAAAAGAACAATAAATAAGAGATCAAGAGATCATACCAGTTGAAGACTTATTCTTCATAGAAAATCTCGCTTTTGCTGAGACGGTAAGTTATTGCTCAGCAAAACCCAATCGTCTACCTCAAACAGTCTCCACATGAACAGAAGAAAACGGGGATGTCACCACCACTCAGAACCCTCAGCATTCTTTGAGTGATAATCCAAAGGGTGGGCTTTGTTCGGATTTGGTAGAGATCATATACAATGATCAAGCAAGTGGGAGATAGGCTCGTCTATCGTATAGACAAAATGCTTGATTGTTTAGGTGAATTATACGATCGTGTAGGAAAAAGGTAAGCGATCGTCTAAACAATCGTGTAGGAAAAACTAAGCGATCGTCTATACGATTGTTTAGTAAATATCAGGCACTAAACGATCGCTTAGGAAAAGGTAAACAATCGCTTAGTAAATATCAGGTGCTAAACGATCGCTTAGGAAAAGGTAAACGATCATTTAGTAAATAGCGCACGTGGGTGTATTCGTTAAGCGATCGCTCAGCACTATCGTATAGGTAAGCGATCGTTTAGGCACTATTGTATAGGCATAGATTTTCTAAGTGACTACACTCTTCAACACAATGTCCGCACATCTCATGCTTAACACACCATGAGCTATTTAAGCGTCTCAAAGTGATCTTTCAACTTACTCATCCGTTATGAAAACAAAAGAGACGCCGTCCTATTACCCATTTAACCGTCCAATTAATAGACAATGAATATGATCAAATCATATTCATAACTTATGAATTAATATCATATATTAATCATAGTATTTTTCCTCCACTAGATATAAATCATATTTCTATCCAATTTCTTCCAAATTAATGTATCTCAAACATAAAGTTAATCATATCATATATAATTAACTAGTTCAATTATATCAATATAATTGAACTAGTTAATCATATCATATATAATTGAACTCCCTCTTATCAATTTGAACATTTCAAACTAACCCAAAAACTGACTCTCAACTTATATCTATTGAATTTTATGTCCTAAAACTCGTAGTTTGTAAATTAATAAATATATTCTGTTTTGTTTTTCGATAAAGTTGTTATTGAAATTGTAATCTTGAATCAATTAAACTAAGGTTCCGAGGCTATTTAATGTAATTTGAACTTTATGTAGTGACATAAATGTGGATCAAGTTCAAATATATAACCAAAATGGTCTATAGTATATGAATAAGGTTGGGCGCCTTATTCTGGGGACACTATTGATGCGACCTACTTTGTAGATAGTACAAACGATGTGATCCTAAATCGTTCATATAGAGATATGTGAGTGAGGGTATCCTATGTAAAGATTTTACATAAGACTAAACCATGAAATAGTCACTTTTTACGTTCTAAATACCGTTTTATGACTATTTCGTTAATTGATGACCTAGCTAACTTAATCTTAATCCTGAGCTAACTATGAACTCCTATTCACTTAGAATTATCCTTAGATCTGCATAGATGAGGGCAGCTCAATATCGCTGGCCTAATAAGCCTCCCATTTCAGGGGTAAGATCGGGTGGATAGCTGGGAACATAGGGTGCAAGACGAAATTCACTCCTACCCATTATAGGGACAGTAGATAGGTTGTTGCCTTTAGTACTGAATCCAGGTCTTGAACAAGGGACCCCACCCTCTCCTTGGCCCGAGAGGGATTCGGTTTATAGGTTAGACCTTAAACCAATCGTTCATTAGAGAATCAGTGGAACTTAAGGAACAAGATGTAATCTTGGTGGTAAACGGTTTTTATGACCCAGCCGAGATTACAAACAACCTGTGAAGAATTAACTTACTCATCATGGTTATATCAAATGGACACAAATATATCTATAGTGAGGGGAGTGCAACTATGGGACTTTAGTAGAATGACCCGTTAGTTAACAAATGTTGATTAGCTTCGTCTAAAGAGTTTAGCTAGCTAATCTTGGATCGTTGGAGCCCATGATCTATAGGTCCATTAGGTTCCCCTACTAGCTCATATGGAATAAACTTAGAACAGTATGATAGAATAATAGTTTGTAAACAACTTTGTATGAACACTACCTATGGTCATCCTAGTGAAGAGAAGTCTCAATCATGAACAGAGTTATATGACAAGACTTAACACTTCGAAGTCAAGTCTTATACAAACTCTTTGTATAAGACCCCCCCGCTCGCATGTCCTCTACATGAATAATCAGGATCAGACCATCTGTGACAAGCCACAACACTTGTAACAATTTCACAAAGCCAGTCGCGTCCGTAGTGTTACCAAGATAAGGTTTCCCTCCTATATCCATATACTACAGACCATTTTGGTTGTCATTTAAGACATGATCCACTTGTATGTCACTACATACATGCTTAAGTTATATAAAGACAACCAGGGATATTAAGTTTATTGGTTTGTGGTAAAGTAAAAAACATCTAAATGTGCAAAGTCAAGAAGTGAAGTAAATATTATATATATTATACATCACAAGCGTTCATACAAAGTTGTTTACAAACTATAGGACACAAGACTTTAGGACACAAACCCCAACACATTCAAGTAAGATTGATCAACTTGCTTGTTGAGTGTTCAAACCATGAGTAGGGAAGTAGTTCTTCTTGCCTCATGGTCTTTATTCAAAAGGTAATCCAAGTCTAATCCTTCCCTTTGGATTGTTGCCAAATTGATTGAGGGTTTTACAATTTGATATTAGGAATTCAACAATTGGGTTCCTAATTTTTCAAATCCTAGGGTTTTCATATCATTTGGTATTAGAGCCTAGGCTGTAAATTAGGTACATATTTTTCTTCTTCAATTAGGGTTCTTGTGTTTTTGTTAGGTCTTTCAATTATGTGAGATCTTGTTAAAAGAAAAGGAGAAAAAAGGAGAAAAACTGTTAGCATCTGCTGAAAAATCAATTGAAAGGAAGGGGAAAAATTGTGTATTGTGTATTTATGTTCAACGATTGAATAGAAAAGAAAAAAAATGGTGGCTTGTATTTTTACCGTAGAAAAGAAAAACAATAGTGGCTTTGATCTTGGCGAAGATTTGTGTGTTTTGTTGAAATGATGAACGACGACTGAATTTGTAGAATCGGAGTGACTGGAACGACGACTGAATTTGTAGAATCGAAGTGACTGGAGTTTCAAATTGATAGAAAAAAAATAGTTAACCGATTGAAACGATGTTAAGCGCTAGGATTGTGATAGCTCTCAAAAAGAGCTATTATTCCTAGCTTAATTTGAGCTCATTATTGGATTTTACGTGTTTATTTCCCTATTTTGTAGGTATCGAGCAACCAAGAGGTAGAATTGGCGATTTGGAGCCGATTGAGGTTAATTTGAAGCAATTTGAAGTTGATTTGAGCATCTGAACTTCAAAAAAGTTGAAACTACCAAATTGCCATCGAGTAAAAGGCCATCGAGTATCATCGAGTATCATCGAGTGTCATCGAGTAAAAGGTTGTCGAGTATCGAGCGTCAAGTATCAAGTAAGGGATCATCATGCATCAAGTATCGAGTTTTTGACTGAACGGTCAGCGTTGCAACGTTTTTCGTAACGCTCGTGGCCCTCTTCTGTCGAGCATTGCAACGCTGTGAACATTTCTATAAATACCTCTCTTAGGCTTTAGGTCGAAATATGCTAAATCTTGGAGGCCGAAGTTAAACTTCATTCTTCTTCCTTTCCCTTCAGAATTTAGTATCTTTATGTTAGTTTTTCTTTTTGTTTTGGGTTGTAATTGACAAATTGGACTTATATCTCGATTTTATCTATGAATTAAGAGGTAACTCCTATCTAATTTCTTTTGAGCAAGAGCCCTGTGTTTAATTTCTTGAAGGTTTTCTAATTAATTTAACTGAATTGTTGTGAACTCTTTGGGATGATTTGATTGAATCTCAATGAAATTTTTATAAATTGATCTGACATTAATTTATCGAAATTCTTGTTTGCAAAATCGTCATAGCCTATGCATATATTGATTTATTTAGTTGCACATATTAAGATCGCATGTGTGAAGTCTGGACTTTTTCTGACCAAACTCATGTATGCCCTGATATAATCTTTCCCAAATAAATCATGTTATAAGATATGACTTTTCAGCTTGTAGTATGTCTCAACAATTGAACCCTTCGTAATGTAATTCCATTTTAACTTGTATATCGCTAAGAAGAAAGAGTTGTAAATTGAATTAGGACTAATTTGGTTTAATATCGAATTTGGCTAATTGGACTTTTAGATTTTCTAATAGGTTGAGGGGTTGACAAATTCAGTATAATTAATAGATGCCTAATGAAAGAAATTGCATAGAAAACTCTCTCTTTATCTAGAAATTAGATAGACTCCTATTCTAGATTACATTTACCTTTTTATTTTAATTTCATGCATATATTTCTTTCAAATAAACCCCTCATTTACCGCTTTAGTTGGAAAGTTAACTCAACAAAACATATCGCGCTTTCCTGCGGATCAACTTGGACTTATCAACGTTACTACGTCTTTGTAGTGATAGGAATAGTTCGATATTTACAAATTTTCTTTTGATCAAGTTTGAAGCTTATTAACGATGTAAGTTTCGGGCAGGTTAAATTGAAAATTGAAAGTGGGAAAAAAATTGGAATTGATGGCCGTTGAAGATTTCGAGAGGAAAGAAAATTCAAGCAGGCACGTCAAGCAGGCACATCAGTTAAGCAGCTGAATTCTCATGAGTTTTAAGTTGCTGAAAGTCATGATGAGATATCAGTTATCGGTGTTAGGGTGTTGGAAATTGAAGGGGAATTGATATCCGACTGGAATTGGAAATTGAATTTCAAAGAAAATAAAAATGGAAGTGGTAGGTGTTGCAGACTTCAGAGGGGAAGGAAATTGAAGCACAAACATGTATGTCAAGTAGGCACGTTAATTAAGTAGCTAAATTTTCATGAGTTTTAAACTGCTGAAATTCATTAGGAAATATTAGTAATCTGAAAGTAATGTTCCATAAAAAAAAGAAGGCGTGTTGAAATATGAGGTAGAGATGCAAAGCTTATAAAGGCTATACGGAAAGATTGTGCAGAACTTCGCAATTCTATAAGAAAATATGTTACAAAAGTAATCCAATTAGAACGGAGTTTGATGTGTCATGTCTCAAGGGAACGAATATACAAACCAAAACACAATCAATCACCTAATGAAGAAGAAGATGTATTAAATAGAGAGATTTATGGCGAGGAAGAAAGAAGAACCCTTGAGATTAAAGAGATAAATAATTCTCAATCAAAATTAGAGATAGAGACACTAACAGAAGAGAATATGACAGAAGAGACACTAGTAGAGGAGAATTTGTAAGAAAAATTTGATAGTAGTGTGAAAAATAATGAAACTAAAGGAGAGATGAGGGAGTGAGTCCGATTTTGAGAATATGTGAGGATGAAATTATCTCCTAAAAATCACTCATCTTTGAGTCTATGCACAATAGAGCTTGTTATCCCCAAGGTGGAGATAATCTCATAGTATTATCTAGCTCTACTTATTTTGAAATTTTGCATAACTTTAAAGCACTGATGAAGGAACAATGTTACCCACATGTTAGGTTAAAAAAAAAAAAAAATTACTTTGAAAATATTTCTCCAACATTTTTTATATACTCTTCAATGGTCGAATGTTTAAGATAATCAAAAGAGAGTTATATCATTAACTCGCGACTTTGCGACCATTCAAATGAACACCACATGCGTCAACTGCCTCGAAGCATCGTGACGTTGTACCCTAGCATCGCGATGCTAAGAAAAAAACCAGCATTTCGTTTTGCGTCGGAACGTCATGACGTTAGGGTATAGTATCGTGATGCTGCAAGACAGAATGCATCAATTTGCTTTGAAAATGCATTGAAATCCTCCGTCTTCATTCCGATCATCAGCAACACTTGCAAAAATTGTGACTGGGACTTACAGACTCGATTACTAAAATAAATGCCCAAAAACAACAGGCCTTTACATGATCAAATCAAGTAAAAATAGTAATCTAAAGTGTGAAATTAAAAAACATCTATTGGCAAATCCACATTCATAAAGCAGAGAACAACCCACTTTTTTATCTAATTTTTGTTTCTAGAAACCGAAATTCAAAATTGTAAAAATTGGACTCTGATACCAATTTAAAGGAATCAAATTCCCGCGAAAACGTGTGATCGCTTATAGTTTTGAAAAACGATTTTATGAGAAACTAAAATCAGTGAACTCATGGAAATATTCAAAGGATAAACATACAAAAGGACTAAGTATGTTCTATGAAGAGGGGAAGAAATGAACTCACCCTTGTGGATTCTTTTCCTTCTTCACGTTTCCCTCTCCAAAGGTCAAAAACAATTTCGAGCTTCTCAATGAACAAGAACACCACCTCTAAGGCTACCTTGTTATTCTTTTGGAATAAAAAAGGAATTGGAAGTGTGGGCTCCAAGACTTTTTTATGGATGAAATTTTAGAGAGAAATTCTTTTGGAGAAGGGAGATTAGAAAGGAAGGGCGGAGACTTGATTATTTTTCACAAGCTTTTCCACTTTCCTCCTTTTCGTTAATTAATTAATTAATTAATTTTTAATTAATTAGCATACAAATTAAATAACTATATACTCAATCAAATTTAATATAAAATTAATTAATTAATTAAGATACAAATATCACATATTTATATACATATATCTTTTTATGAATCCAATTCATATAAATCTAATATTTGAATCTCTCTCTTATAATATAGTTTGAATTATAGATCATATCTATCAGAATCACAATACTTTATACTAATCATATCAATATAAAATTCCTTTAGTTAATTTGAACCATTCAAATCATTCATTTTACTATCCTTAGCGAGCTAACAAATGAATCTTATGGATCTGCAGGTTAGAAGCTCCAATGAAATGCGATTAATTTAATTAAACTCTTTTAATTAAATCAGTCAATATTCATTAACTACCGTTCACACCACTAAAGATCGATAGCTGCACTTTCGTATTGTAGATGTATTTTTGTATTCATGGATATAACCAGTTAGTAATGAGTCGACCCTTCACAAATTGTTCATAACTACAACTGGGTCAAAATACCATTTTACCCCTATAGTTACATCTAACTCCTTAAGTACCACCGATTTCTCCAATGAACAAACAATTTATAGTACAACTATAAACTAACACCTCTCGGGCCAATAAGAGGTTGAGGTCTCATTGTTCAATACCCAGAATCAGTTGTTAAGGGAGTAATTTATTTACTTTCCCTATGATCGAGAAGGAATTAATTCCTTCTTGTGTATGTATGTTCCCAACTCCCTACTCGGACAAATCCCCAAAATGGTGGGCTTGTTGAGTTGACTAACTTGATAACTCTCATCCATATAGATCAAAGGATTGCCCTCATAAACAGGAGTTCACAACTCATTCATGATTAAGGTCAAGTCACCTATGGTCATCCTAATGAAATATTGGTTTCTTCAAATAATGATGTTATAAAGAGAAACTAATCATTTTACGGTCTGATTTTCTATAAACTTTTTATACAGGATATCCCCACTTATATGTCTCCACATTAACAATATGACTCATGTCGTCTGTAACAATTATAAAGTGAGTCGTACGCACAGTGTTACCAGGATAAGGCACCCAATCTTATCCATTTACTACATACCTTTTAGGTTATAACTTGAACATGAACCACTTGTATGTCTATCGCCTACTGTTCAAATGACATCACATAATCTTAGATCTTAGCTTATTGGATTAAATTAATGCAGCTTGAATGTCAAATAAAAATACCTCATATTTTATTAAATAAATAATTTGTTCTGTCATAATACAAACTACAAGATACATAAGATCTAGGGCACTAAATCCAACAATCTCCTACTTGTCCTAAAGCAAGTGGGATATGCAATATCAAATACAATACAATAAATTAGGGCATAAGATATACCTAACAAAATCTCCCATTTACCCTAGATTAGATGACTCATATCCCCTAAACCTAGACTTTCCATGTGACCTTAAAAAACTTTAGCCTTGAAAGCCTTTGTAAATGGATCAACAACATTGTGCTCCGAAGTGATCTTTATGACGATCACATCTTCTCATTGCACAATCTCCCTAATAAGATGATATTTGCGCTTAATATGTTATCCTCGTTTGTGACTTCGAGGCTTCTTGGAATTTGTCACTACAATACTATTATCACAATAAAGGATGATGAGCAAGGTAAGGTTTGGAACGACTTCCAAATCCATAAAAAAATTTCTAAGCTAGATAGCTTCTTTAGCAGCTTTACAAGCAACTAGATATTATACCTCCATAATGGAATCTGTAATACATCATTGCTTAATGCTACGCCATACTATAGCCCCTCCATTCAAAGTAAACATTGATCCTGATGTGAATTTCCTAGAATCTTTATCAGTGTGAAAATCAGAGTCAGTGCATCCTGTAAGGATCAAATCCTTAGCGTCATACACAAGTATATAGTTTCTTGTTCTTCTAAGATACTTAAGAATAGTTTGACCGTTGTCAAGTGATCAAATCCTGAATTGAATTGATATCTACTAACCACTCCCTTTGAGTGACAGATGTCGAGCCTAGTACACATCATGGCATAAAAAGGCTACCTACTACAGATTCATTGAGAATCCATCTCATTTCCTCACTTCTTGAGGTATCTTAGGATATTGTTCCTTAGACAAAATAATTCCATGCCTAAAAGGTAATAAAGCTTTTTTAGAATTTTGCATTGAATACCTGACAAATATTTTGTCAATATGTGATGCTTGAGACAAGGCTAGTGATTTGTTCTTATGATTCCTAATGATTTGGATCCCTAGAACAGACTAAGCTTCACCCAAATCTTTCATTTGAAACTAAGCAGCTGACAATTCCTTAATTTTAGTTGGAAAACCTACATCATTTCGAATGAGTAGGATATCATCCACATACATCACAAGAAATCTACTAAACTATTGATGATCTTCTTGTAAACACAAGGTTCATCAACATTTTGATCAAGACCATAAGATTTCACCGCAACGTCAAACGTCATATTTCAAGATCGAGATGCTTGTTTCAATCCATAAATGGACTGATTTAGCTTGCAAACTTTTTGCTATTTTCCTTAATCAATGAATCCTTCTTGCTGAGACATGTAAATTATCTCATCAAGATTACCATTAAAAAGGTAGTCTTGACATCCATTTGTCAAATTTCATAGTCATAATGTGGTAATGTACAAGAAAATTCGATAGATTTTAGGATAGTAACAGGCGAGAAAGTTTCCTCATAGTTCAGTCCCTCAACCTGGGTATAACCCTTTGCTACTAATCTCGCATTAATAGTTTGCACCTTTCCATCTACACCTTTTTTCTCTTGTAGATCCACTTGCAACCTATAGGTTTAACTCCATTAGGTTTATCTACAAGTTACCAGATAGAATTGAAGTATATAGATTTCATTTCTAGATTCTGGCTTTAATCCACTCATCTTTGTCCACATCACCCATTGTCTGCTTGTAGGTTAATGAATCCTCAGCGTCATCATCTTGTATGACATCTTGAGTTTTTGTTAAACCCAAATAATGAGTAGGTTGGGTTACAATCCTCCCACTACATCGAGGCTCCCTAAACTCTTGAGTAGGATGTACTCTACTGGATAAAGCAATATCAACAACTCTTATTGAAGTGCTTCCTTCTACAACAACTCTTGTTGAAGTTTCAGTAGTTCCTTCGATAAGTTCATTTAATATGATTTTACTTTTTAGTCTATGTTCTCTAATGTGGTCCTCCTCTAAGAAAGTTGTATTTGTCGATACAAAAACTTTATTCTCTTTTGGATCATAAAAGTGACCACATCTTGTTTCTTTGGAGTAGCCTAAAAAGAGGCATAATTTTGAACACGATTCCAACTTCTTCGAATTTTCCACAAGCACATGTGCTAGACACCCCCAAACCCTGAGATTGCGTAAACTACTTTTACAACCTCTCAATAATTCAAAAGGCATTTTAGAAACAGTATTTGACGGAACTTGGTCAAAATGTATGCTACAGTCTCTACTGCATAACCCTAGAATGAAATAGGTAGATAATAGAATTGGCAACAGGGCCGTGACGAGGCAGGAAGGGGTTCCCCGTCCTCATCCTCAATGGGGGAACTTACCCCCATTCCCCCCCCCCCCCCCCGGTCCTCGCCATTTAAAGGGAGGATGAGGGCAAGGATTCCCCGTCAGGGAAACGGGTCCTCACGAGGACCTATTCCCCATTTCCCCTTTGTTGGGGACCTTTTTTTTAAAAAAAAAAAAAGAAAATTCCAAAAAATTTCTTTGGTTTAGGCTTGGACACTTTAGTTGAGCTTATATTAGGCTAAATTTAAAAAATAAAATAAAATATCTAATATATTTATATATATGATATATGATATATTTAAAAATCTAATCAAGGCGTAGTCAGGGTCTAAAGAGGTCCTCGATTTGATCTCATCCTCAGTCAAATTAGGGATTCTCTACACTGGTCGTGGCAGGGCTCTGTAGGGACCTGACCCCGTGGGGAACTTTGCCAACCTTAATAGAGAAGCATAACTCATCATGGATTGAACCATGCCTAACATGGTTCTGTTTCTCCTTTCTGATACACCATTTTGTTGAGGTGTACTGGGTGCTGAGAGTTCAAATGTGATTCCATGTTCATCATATAGTTATGGAATCTTATATCCATGTACTCTCCACCTCGATCTAATCAAAGTGTTTTTCTCTTTTTACCCAATAAATTCTCAACTTCAGCCTTATACTCCTTGAACTTTTTGAGTGTATCAGACATATGCTGCAACAAGTAAACACACCCATATCTAGAATAATCGTCAGTAAAAGTGACGAAGTATTCAAACCCTCATCTTGCTTTAACGCTCATCGGTTCACAAACGTTTGAATGTATAAGCTTCAAGGGTTCTTTGGCTCTATAACCTTTTATAGAAAAATGTCGTCTTGTCATTTTTCCTTCTAGACAAGATTCACATACTGGTAAAGAATTTTCTTATAACTCGTTTAGCAGTCCATTCTTAACCAACCTCTCAATCCTATTGAAATTAATATGACCTAATCTTAAATGCCAAATATGAGCATTTTCTTTTAGAGAAACCTTTTTTCTTTTTTTTTTCTTTTTTTTTTTTTTTTTTGTGTGTGTGGTTGTAGTGTTGAACATTTCAACATTATGGAGCATTTGAGAAACTAAAGACCTTAGTACATATAAGTTACTTTCGTTTGTTGTTGAACATATATCAACACCAACTTTTAGACAAACACTTTATCACAAATAAAAAATATATTATAAGAGTGTTCTAACAAACATGAAATTGAAATCAAGTTCCTCTTGAAATTAAGAACATCGTAAACATTGTCCAACAATATAAACTTTGAATTGAAAAATAACTTTAAGCTCCCAACTGCAACCTTCGAGACGACCTCCCCTATTCCAACCCCTATATTCATCTCTCTAGCCTCAAGCTGCTTCCAGGAACTAGTTTCCTGTAAAGAAGTACAAACATGGTTAGCGGCTCTTGAATCAAGTATCTAGGTATTATTATCATTTTCCATTAAACACGTTTTAGAACCAGTAAATCATATTTACCTTCTTTTTCCTTCCTTTTTTTTTTTTTTTGGCAAAATACTTAAGAAAATTTCTCTTCTAGTGACCATTCTGGTTGCAATGGAAGCAGGTTCTTGCAACTTTAACCTTTTTGCCCTTTTGGACAGTAGTAGCAGTGGTGGCTATTCCCCTTTGCGCCCCTTTTTCTCTTCCACTTCTTGACACCAGAAGAGGAATGAGCTATAGATTTAGTTCTAGAGGTCGAACCTTTGTGGAACTTCTTCTTGGAGAAGGCAACATTTGCCTCTCCACTGGTTCTTTTGACTTTCATTAAAGACTCAAAAGTCTGCAGCTCGTTAAGAAGGGTGGTAAGGTTGTAGTCAATTTTGTTCATAACACAATTACTATGGAATTATAAGAAACTATCTGGCGGAGATTCCAGAATAAAGCTCACTTGATTGAGCTCATTTTGTTCATATTTATTGCATGCTTATAAACTATTTGACTAATTCACCTCCTAGGTCAGTTCCAAATAGGGGTATTCTGTTTTCATCAGCTTAAATACCCAGCATAGATAGAACATTCCTTGGACAAAGATCCTTTATAGGAAAATATTTTATATATTTAATCTTTTACAGAATTCATTTTCATCCTATTAAAGAAATTAAAAGATAACCTATTTCTAATACGTAACATATGTCTACGTGAATCAATTTTAAACCATTTAAAAGTAATTTGGACCTATGTTTGCATGCAACTCTTGATTATAGATTTTAATCTAGTTAATTAAACTTATACCCATTATAAAATAATGAATTATTAAAACCAATAATTTGCATCTGATGACATTGATCAAATATAACAATTATAGTTATCTGAGTAATATCATGCTCAATGTAAAGTTTATTTTCATCCAATAATAATAACATTTATAATAATCATCCATGAAAATAAATATATATATTCATTTTCATTAAACAATATAATAATTATATTATTACTAATAAAAATAATTCACATGCTATCATACTATATAACAATTATATTCTAATATGATGCATGAGCATGATTAATTATAACATAACACATTTGTAAACCCCTAAGCTTTTTTTACCAAATAGTTATGTTTAAGTCCTCTTAATTAAGTGTTTAATGCCTTTAAAAGTAAGTGTTTTATGATGATAGCATCGTATGTAATGTTGTGAAAATATGATGAGCATGTAGGTGTTGTTAAAGAAGAAGAAAATTTTTAAGTGTTAAAGGTAAGGCTCTTAGGTTCTTTAGAAGGTAGGAAAATATTCTAAGTTTGGAAGGTTAAACTCTTGGGTGAGTGAAAAAGAATTAACACTGAGAGGGAAAAGAGAGATGTTTATGCAATGAAATCATGTCAATGTGTGTGATAAGTCATGCCAGTTCATGCGACCAACTCTTTCAGATGACATATGGCCAAGTATTTAAGGAAAAAGGAATTATATCTAAGTGTGGTTGTGGGGGTTTTGGGAAGGTCATGAAGGAAGTTAAGTTAAGGGTCAAGTATGACACTGGCCGAAGCTAGTTAGAGTGGTATACGATCATCTCCTAATTACCATGCAACCAAAATAATAGCCAAGTATGAAGTAGGTTATGAAAATGGATGAGGGTCGATTATTTACACAAGGCTTGCCAATAATGTACCAGGACAGAGAGTGCGACGATGGCCCAATTATGCGATAAACAACAAATGGACCCAAGTGATCGCAAGCCCTATGCAATGAAATAAGTTAAGGATTTCGGTCTTAATAATTTGTAGTGGGCTAAGTGGTAGCGTTAGGAAAGGTTAACTAAGGATTAATGGGCCAAAGGGCATTTAAACAAACTTCTCATGCAAGCCTAAGTATAGATAGGCTTAGCAAAAAATGAGACTGTTTTGCGAAATTTTCCTACGCCTAAGAGAAGTGTGAATGCTTGTTGAGGCTCTGAAAGCGCTGAAGGATTTCTGAGCAAGTTGAGGAGATTTAAAAAGTTTTCCAGCTGAATCAAAAAGGATTTGATACTCAAATTTTAAGGTAAGTGAGCTATGAAGTTTTTAGTAAGTTTATCAAAAGGAAAATTAGTTAATTAATAACTGGAAATAGATTATGAGGTTTAAAAGGTTGAATATGAATTAATGTTATTGATGAATAAGCAGGCAACTGCATACGAAGATTAAGTAAGTAGTTGGTTTGTCAAAGAGTGTGACGATGCACAAAGTCATGAAGTAACGAGGGTTGGTTGACGCATAGACATAGAAGGGTGTCTTTGCGACCATAGAGCACCCAATAGAGAGGGAAGCCAGTTTCTAGACAGGAAAAGGTAATGTGGCTAAGTATAAGGGATGCAATGAACTCAATTATGATGCGATGATGATATGCGATAATGTTAAGTTAAGTATTATGTTAAGCTAAAAAAGGAGCTAATGATACTAACCATGGGACCTCTTCTTATTATAGGGCAAACGCAAGTAGAAGAAGCTTACAGACCCTTTGGATAAGTAACTTAAGACAATGAGTAACAAGTTTTAACAAATTTTTTCCCGAAGATAGTTTTTATGAACATTGTTATCGCATATGCAGTTAACATGAAGTTTTCATATCATGTTTTAGTGGACTCATGCTTTTAATGAATGTTGATTACATGATCCATGTTTCAAATGTTGAAGTTATTTATGAATTTAGCATGCGTTTATCAGTAAGCTTATACCATTTTTTATAGCATGATAAAGTTTAACCAAGGAATTCTATAAGTATGCTTATTGTTTTACGAGGCACCATGCGTTGATAATAAAACTATGAGGAATGTTTTAAATGAATGTATTTTCTGCCATGTGCATAAATGTTTTGTGCCTTGTATAAATCATACTTCAATATTGGTACTGAAGGTATGGTAAAGTACCCATACTTCAGTTGTGTTAGGGATCCTTAACACCGAAGGTATGGTAAGGTGGTCAGCTCTACATGCACGTATGACTATGTTGTTGACGTTGATGAGAAGGTTGTCTCTCAACTAAGATTATCAAGGATTGAGAAAAAGGGCTCTCTCACATGTTCAGACAATGGAGTAGTGGTGTTTTCTAGAAAGATACTAATGAGTATTATTTCAGGGTTTTTACGAGATGTATTTTATGGTTCCAGTTTCATTTTCAAAACCCTGATTATGATTTTATAAATATTCAATGATAAGCATGTTCACATTATTTATGATTTAAAGCATGTTTTATTTAGGATAGTCACTCACTGAGTATTTTAAGCTCATTCTTTAAAATGTTTTCTTTTCCAAGTAGTGGTCGCGTCCCGAAGCTGAGTAGATCTGCCAGTCAGTCATTATCCAGGATTTTCTCCAGAGAATAGTATTTAGATGGTTCACCATACTTGTTTAACTATGGTTTTGCCTGTACATATCATGGGGATCTGGGTAGAAATACTAAGACAAGGATTCAAATTATTATAATGTTTGTTACTAGTTTAACTGTGATGTGAATGAATGTGGATTTTTAGATCAATAGCACATGTGTTAACATGTTGTTATGGAATAATGCTTGGAACAATTATAGTATTGAAATGTTTATCAAGTTGCTATGTGCTAAGGATACTAGTTACAGAGTTTAGTAGGATAGTAGTTGTCACAAAATGGTTGCCAATTGTTGTCCTCACATCTCTTCTTGGGTTAAAAGGGTAATCTGAGGAGGGGTCTGATAACTTATATTGAAAAAGATGCATAAAATATGTTTTTCTTAACGTGGGGTTTTAAATTATATGACATACATTATACATATTACTAATTTAATCATACATCACATGGAAAATTAAATTAAACAGCAAAATAGACCGATTTTGGTCACCGCTAAAAATTGATTAAATTAATATAATTAATTTATGTTAATCTAATTAATTAAAATATTAAAAAAACAATAAAAATGGCTGCCAAGAAAATAATACAAAAGGTTGCCATGAACTCGCGACCGCTCGAACGGACTCCCCACGCGTCAACTGCTTCGCAGCGTCGCGACACTACGAAAAAAACCAATGTTCTATTTTGTGTCGGAGTGTCACGACACTAAGGTATAGCATCGAGACGCTGCAAGAAAGAATGCAATAATCTCCTTAAAAAATGCACTGAAATCCTTTGTTTTCGATCTCGATTTTCAGCAACACTTACTAAACTTGTGGCCCGAACTTACAGAGTCGATTGCTAAATTAAAGGCCCAAAAACAACGGGCCCTTACATAATCAAATCAAGTAAAAATAGTAATCTAAAATGTTAAATTCGAAAATGTCTATTTGCAAACCCACATTTATAATGCAGAGAAAACAACCCACATTTTTCTCTGACTTTTGTTTCTAAAAATCAAAAATCAAAATTACAAAAATTAGGCTCTAATACCAATTGAAGGGAATTGAATTTCTGTGGAAGCGTGTGATTGCCTTACAATTTTGAAAAATGATTTATGAGAAACTAAAATCGATAAAGTTATGGAAATATTCAAAGGATAAACATACAAAAGGACCTAAGCATGCTTCCGATGAAGAAGAGGGGAAGAAATGAACTCACTCTTGTGGATTCTTTTCCTTCTTCACGTTCTCCCCTCCAAAAGGTCACGAACAATCTCGAGCTTCTCTGCAAACAAGAACATCATCTCTAAGGCTATCTAGTTATTCTCTTAGAATAAAAAGGGAATTGGAAGTGAGGGCTCCAAGACTTTTTTATGGAGAAATTTTTAGAGAGAAATTCTTTTGGAGAAGAGAGATTAGAGAGAAAGGGTGGAGGCTAGGTTATTTTTCACAAAAACAAAATCCTACGCTAAAAGGGTTATAGTAGTATATTTATAGGGAGAGAGGGTAACCACTTCTCCAAGCTTATCCACTTTCCTCCTTTTAGCTAATTAATTAATTAACTATTATTTAATTAATTAGCATATAAATTAAATAATTACATACTAAATTAAATTTAATATAAAGTTAATTGATATTTATATGCATATATCTCTTTATGAATTCAATTCATATAAATCTAATATTTGAATCTCATTCAAATATATCTCTCTTATAATATAGTTTGAATTATAAATCATATATATCAGAATTCACTATGCTTTATACTAATCATATTAATATAAAATTACTTTAATTAATTTGAACAATTCAAATAATTCCTTTTACTATCCTTAGCGAGCTAACAAGGGAACCATATGGATCTAGAAGCTCTAATGAAATGAGATAATTTAAATAAACTCTTTTAATTAAATCAATCAATATTCATTAACTATCAATTACTCCACTAATAAAGATCGATAGCTGCAATCTTCGCATTGTAGATGTATTTCTGTGTTCATGGATATAACCAATCAACAGAAAGTCGACTCTTCACAAATTGCTCATAACTACAACTTGATCAAAATACTGTTTTCCCCTGTAGTTACATCTAACTTCTTAAGTACCAATGATTCCTCTAATGAACAAACACTTTATAGTCCAACTATAAACTAACACCTCCCGGGCAGGTTGAGGCTTCATTGTTTAAGACCTGTAATCAGCTGTTGAGGGAGCAATTTATCTACTTTTCCTATGATCGGGAAGGAATGAATTCATTCTTGTGTAGGTGTGTTCGAACAAATCCTCAAAATGATAAGTTTGTTGAGTCTGCTAACTTAGTCACTCTCACCCATAGAGATCAAAGGATTGTCCTCATAGATAGGAGTTCACAACTCACTCAAGGTTAAGGTTAAGTCACCTATGATCATCCTAGTGATATATTGGTTTATTCAAGTAACAATGTTATAAGAGAAACCAATCATTTCGTAGTCCGGGTCTTGTATAAACTCTTTATACATGATACCCCACTCACATGTCTCTATGTGAACAATATGACTCATATTGTCTGTAACATTTACAACTTAGGTAACAATTACAAAGTGGGTCGTATCCGCAGTATTACCAAGATAAGACACCCAATCTTATCTATTTACTGCACACCTTTTAGGTTATAAGGTGAATATGAACCACTTGTATGTTTACCACATACTGTTCAAGTGACATCACATAACCTTATCTTAGTTTATTGGATTGAATTAGTGCAGTCTGAATTTCAAATAAGTCAAATAAAATATCTCTTATTTTATTAAATAAATAATTTGTTCTTTCATAATACAAACTACAAGATATACAAAATTTAGGACACTAAATCCAACACATATATGTACAAACATGTACTTGTTAATAATTACAAAACTAGACAAATACAATGTGTATATAAGATATAATCGGGGACAAACATGTTGGTGTATATACAACTGTGTACAAATGGTAAAACATTGAGCCTAGATTTTTCTAACACATAAAACGAGAATAAGAGAATACAATGTGTACATGAGATATAACAGAGATATAAATACATTGTGTATTAAAACGTTGAATCTGTATTTTTGTAAAAATTAAAACTTTGAATGGGTTCCACTGGCGTCTTGAATTTTAATCCAAAAACAATAATTCAAAAAATAAGAATCCAACATTGTTTGAGCTAGTTTGTTTGTGAAGAAAAAAAAACAATAATTAAATTCAAGAGAATAACAAAAACGTACAAAATAAGGATAAATTAAAAAGAACAATGATTCAAAAAATAAGAACCCAAACACATGTCATTGAGAAAAACTTATCGGTCTCGATATGCAGAAAAAGAACTAGGAAAAAGAAAACCATAGATAGAACAAAGAATGAATGAAGCTTCTGTACTCGCTAATGAAAATGGGACCAACATCAAGATCTTGCGAATAATCTAAGCAGCCCAATGAAAACCAGTGAAATTAAACTTAGTTTGTCAGAAAAGAAGATTCCTTCGATTTTATAGTTTTTTCTTAGATTTTATATTTTAGAGATAATAAACTGATATTGGAAATAATAATAATAATAATAATCAGAGTAAGAAGACAAAAAGGAAAAGAAAAAAAAAACGGTTTGTTTTATAATTTTTTTCTAGGATTTTATATTTTAGATACACCCTCCAAAAAAATAAGGAAGGCTGATAGAGGCCAAAATCGGAATGACACACAAAAAATTAGGCATGCCTCAAGCACGTGTGGCCTTTTTTCAAGATTTTTAAACATTTGGCCATATTTCACTAAAATGGCCATCTAGTGCAAATTTCCACAAATTTTAAGCTGACAACGTTGAAAAAATGACAAAAAATAGTAAAACGAATTTAAATAACCGAAAATAATTATTAGTAAATGATCAAATACTCTAAAAACAATTAAATTAAGTGCAAACGAGAATTTAAAGATACAATACTTCAAAAACTACTTGAATATCATGAATACACTCTATTTAAACATTCCAGAAGTAATAATTAAAAATCACCTCATATGGTCCTTCACGCTTTTGACTGTCAATAGAACGCATGCATGAAAGCCTACGACCCGACGACAATGGTCGTCAGAAGCTTATGGATGTATACAACGATGGACTTCTTCCAATGTGAGAGCAAAGTTGATTGTGTCATGGCAAGTGAGTATGTGAAGAAATTGCAACCTTTGGATGATGTGACTAGATAAGGAGAATCCGTCAATGACAAGCTTAGAAACCTAACACGCGTGCGGGCGACCAAAACCAATGACTTTTAGAAGCTAGTTGAGATGATGGAATTCAAGGGAGGATTGTTGAACCAACGGTGATAGGCATGATATTGAGGAAGAGAGAGATTTGGGGGAGAGGGCAATTATTAACTAAAAGAGAAAAAGATTTTATGGATTTTTGTTACTTTATTTAGATTGTTGAATAATATATATGTTATAATAAGAAATTGCAAACAACCTATATTTGATCTTGAAGATGTAGGGTAGGATTACAATTTCTTTAAACTTTTTTATTTATTTAAATTTTATTAACATTATTAGATTAAAAGGAAATCTAGGTTTTAAAATTCTATTAAAATCTATTCTGACGCATCAAATTCTTTTATTTATTTATATATATATATATATATACACTTTAATTCTTTTCTATCTCAAATTCAAAATTTTTACCAAATATAGATTCAAAATTTTCAAACGTCATAAGAAAATGTATAAAAAAAATTTTTAAAAAAAACTACATGAAACTAAATCAAATCGAAAGAAGGTTACAACATGATAAGAAAATGTATAAATAAATCGAAAAAATGAAATAAAATCGAATTTGTTTCACAAAAGATATATTTTGAATACATATTGTTGGAGAAAAATTAGGAAGATATAAAATTCTATTATAATTTGAAATGACAAGAATAATGGCTTACAACTTCACATTATAATTACACTATATACGTAAATGTATATTGTTATAATAAAAAATTGCGAAAAATATTGGTTCAAAACCTTTAATATTTTACATTATAATTACCATATATGTTGGGAAAACTCTCATAACTATGTATTACAATTAAATTAGTTAAATCTTTTTTTAAAAAAAAACAAGGCACATATTTTTCTAAAAAAATAAGATTAAATCTAACAGTGTACATATACACACGTATAAAAACTTTAAAAAAAAAATAAATCATGAGATAAAACATACATCTAATAATAATATATGTATCTAAAAAACTTTTAAAATAATAATAATAATATATCAGGAGATGAAACGTGAAAATTTTGGAAATATGAAGAAAAAAATTACAATTAAATTGGTAACAATATGTGTAGAATAATGAAAAAGATTAAGATACAATTATACGTAGTCACAAATATTTAAATAATTGTTGATTAGTAAGATAAAATCAAATTTGATTATAAATGATAAATTCAAATTCAGAATTGGAGGAAAAAATAAGGAAGAAATTGATTTTTTTTAATCAATTTGAAAAGTAGTTATCAAAATTTAATTTCATAATAAAATATAAATTTTCAAATTCAAAAGGGACAAAAAAAAATTAAATGGTGCTCATTTTCTATTTTGGTAAATCTGTAAGGTTATAATATGTTAACTTAAGTTGATTAATTACACTATATTTTCAGTTATTAATCAATCTCTACATATTTTCGGTTATGAATACTGATGGATTTGATTTCCCACCAAATCTAGAGATATATAATGAATTAAAATCAAAAGGGTGATAAAAAAATTAAAAATAAATTAATTTTGAATATTTTCAAAAATAGATAAATCAAATCAAATCTGATATGAAGCTGCCAATTTAAATTTCAAAATGGGATAAAAATCTGGTATTTTATCTCTGGAATCCGTTGGTTGAAATCTTGTAACCAATTATTCCAATTACATTGTATTTATATTGAGAATTGATACACGGTCTCATAACCGGAGATTCCATTTACACCGTATTTCCATTGAGAATTGATACACTATATAAAAATTACATAGTAATCTAAAAAACTGTTATTTGATCATACTAGGGGCAATTTGGAAACTAAAAAAAGTATATGTGAGGTGCGTAGCATGTGTTTGCCACAAATCTTATTAATTCCGTTTTTGACAAAAATGAAGAGGACCCCTCCAATTTTGCATTTTCCTTCCATTTCTCAACTATTATAAATGTTGAAAACCCTTTGTAGGGCTCTAAAGGTGGGCTTTAATTTGGGCCTGAAAGTAATTGGTTCAGCTTTATACGACCAACTTTCAGCCCGTTAAATGTCGCGGAAATAAAAACGAGCAGTTATTATTATTATTATTATTATTTCTTGAAAGTTAATATTTATTAAATGAACAAGGCTATAAATTCATTATTGTTCAATAGTTTTCAACCTTCTTCATTTGAGCCACTTGCTAAATTTTAGAAGTGATGAATGATAACTTACCAAACATAATATTTAATATTTGATGAAAAATTAGAATAGAAATATGTTTTTATAGGAAATTAACAGGGAAAAATAAATTTTTTTTCCAAATTTCTTAAAATTAGTTCAAATTTTGAGTTTTCTTTTTGTCAGATACCATTTTTATCGTCTACCAATTTCAATATTTGTTCATGTGAAGGACTAGAACAAAAAGTGTTAATACATAAAAGACTAATTAAAAATTTCTAAATAATAGGAACTAAATTTAAATATCCAAAAACCTTGAGGCTTACGGGTATTTAGCTAAAATGAACCATTTTTAAAGTTCAAGAATGACTTAAGTGGAAGTGTATCGGTAAAATTACTTTTCCTTATAAACAAATACCTATGTAAATTATTTTACAGGATTGGACACAAACCCTTGCTTCTGTTGCAAAAGCCACTTCTACCGTCGCCCTTTTTTTTTTCTTTTTAATTTTTCAACAAGGTAACTCTCTCAATCTGGGGTCCAACATGAGATGATATATCTCTACATCTTATATGATCTTAGTATTTGGAAGCTCATTATCCTATCTCACTAATTTTAATTGTTTGTAGGCCTATTTTTAGAACGTGTTTTGTATCTCACAGTTATTTTCCTTTCATGTATTGTATATCATCTTAATGCTTGAACGTATCATACTCGATCGTTCATATTCGATCAGAACTCTCCAGACATCAGACTTCCCCACATCCTATATCATCTTAGCACTTCAAATAGTTCCTAATTTCATATGTATATATATGTGTGTGTTTTGTGTGTTTTGCTACAACAAAAACCTAAACAAATTTGAATGGACCAAGCCCAACCCAAAACTTCAATATGCATCTTTAATTTGACTTCGGTCAAAATTTTGCAACTTCATTATACATTTTTCAATTTTGACTTTTGGTCAAAATTACAATTGACCTTAAAGATAAAAAATATTTATATAGATATATATATATTTAGTGGGTGCTTCCATAGAGTTTTGTCTCGACCCTAAACCTAACACCTTGTTCACCTACCTTTCATGAAAGTTTTTATTATCTTTTGCTACAATTCACGAGCTTCATTAAATAGTCACTGACATTATCAAATTAATGGTTATTATTAAGTAGCCTTAAATTTTGTTCCCCCAATAAAATAGTAGGTTTGAGGGGTAGGCTATAGATTTGCTTCATTTTCTTTTTGTTTCTGCAATATTTTGGCCGTGTGATTTGAATGGTGACCCACTATTAATGTGGAGAGTTTTTTATCTCTTGTTCAGCTTAAGCTAGTTGAGATCACCATTCTCCATGAAAAATATATTTTTAAAGCTTTAGAATTAGATCTTCATCATTGCTAGGTTGAAGCAAATTCAAAGATTCTTTTAAATATTCTGAGAGAAAAATCATAACATGTCAATCCACCTATTCCATTAGTAACATTCATTAAAAAAGGCTCAATATATATGTTTTCATTGTTAATTGAGAGTGTAATTAAGTTTTTCATTGAAATTGCTTCCCATGCTCATACTTCCTAGTTTTTTCGCGTTGTCATTCTAAAAATATGTAGTCATTTTTTACGGTAGATCCACATAACACAATCCTCATGGTGCCATTTATTATTATTAGTATGTCACCACGTGCCAATGCACGTGCATGTTTTAAAATTATTAAACAATTAACTTTTAATTTTGATTCTACCAACATATTGTTGGGTTGATTATTTTAAAAATTATTTATTTATTAGAGTGCTATATGTTTTATCTTAATTGGTTTGTGGAATATTTTTATGATTTTTTTATTTATAAGAATTTCTCTTGTTTTTATTTCATATAGGCTATATTTGAAAATATGGTAGATCTACCACAGAGTAAAATAACATCTTCTCTTAAACTCAAAGAAGAAAAAAAAAACTTTTAAATTTCACTATCACTTAATGTGAACTTGTCGAAGGACCAACAATGTGTACTTTTCTAGTTTTACTTTGAGACTTTGTCATGCACAAAAAAAATAACAATGCTGAAATGACCTATGATGCAAGCATGTGAGATATCTACCGTACTCACATTTACCTATTTCTTCACTCCCTCTAAACTATGGACACCTCTTGGGGCCGAAACCTACAACTCAAGGTGGGAGTATAAAAGTGAGGTCTCACTCCCCTATCTTAGCAATGTGAAATTCTCAAAATGTTTATTTCCTTTAAAACTTAATTTTTCACCAACCATAGTTATTTAGTTAGGCTTGTTTTAGATGTATAAGTCCATTAACTCTATTTTAACCTTTATATTAAAGTATGTTTTCATTTCGTTGTAAGGTTGAGAATCGCTAATATGAATCTCCAATATTTCTCTCTCTACTCTTGATTTTTATCTCTCACTCTATAAAACTTCTCACATAAAGCCTAAATGGGTTTTTGATTCAATAAAAAAATTGTGATCCAATCAAGAATGATGATCCCAAAAGAGGCACTATCTTGAGGGGACATGGTGAGAATTTCACATTGAAAAACACACGAAGGGATCTCACTCTCCTTATAAATAGATGGACTACTCCTTTCTTTACCACTTCGTTTTGAGATGGAACCTGATGTTATCTAGTAGATAATTGATACAAACATAACTAAACTAACATTAAACACATACTCTCGATTAAAAAAAAAAAAACTCAGAATTTCAAATTCCCAACCTTACATATTGTCAAACTAAAAAAAACACACACACACACACAAAACACAACACAACAACAAATATTGTTTAGAAAAATGCGTATATGGCTTAATTAATCAATCGAGGTATGATGAAGTCGCTACATTTTCCATATCTACTATCCTACTATATGCTTAATAGACACTTTTGCAGGTCGAGTACATTTCAAAACACATTTATCTTTGTAAATCACGTAAAAAAAAAAATAGATAAATATTTTAAAAACTAAGAAGATCTAGTTTCCTATCTAACAAAATATGCTTAGATAATTAGGTGTGAAATGCAAAAATGAATGCAACTATCTATAATGTGACTAAATATTTTGATTAAAATGTAAGTTTGGTCCTTGTAGTTTGAAAAAAAAAAATTAGAATTTACTTCTTATGATTTTGTAAAATTCTTGTGAATAATCTCAACGGTAGAGACTATTAATGGTGATTTTATCAAATCATAAAGACTATTTATAAAGTTTTATTTTTAAATTTTTACTTACCTTGAATCATTGGGACCAAATTTATTATTTAAACATTTTTTTTTCTTAAACAAAATAATAGAGATATGAGAATAGACAAATAAATAAATAAACGGGTAAAAATGTGGTGACGGTTAAGGAGGGACGAAGGAGGAGGCACGTGCGGCTTGTGCTTGTGCCACGTGATTCTCGTGTTCCAACTACAAGTACAAATTGTTTTTGGGAAATTGAAAAACAAGCGCCACTTCCAAATTTTACGAATTTACTATTTTATCCAATTAGGGTCCGTCCTCCGTGGCATCACTTCCATTGCCTAACGCTTTCGCCTTTTCATTCTCTCTCCATTCCACCACAATCTACAATACAATTATATAACTACCAGGTTATTCAAACAAACCTAATAATCCGAAAAAATCGATCAATCTAATTCAATTGATACGATTTAAATTGAATTATCATCTCATTTGAGTTGAATTGAGTTTAAATAAACGAAAATTTTATTCAGGTTTACGAATTCACTTAATATAACCAAAACCAACTCGAATCAATTCAAACTTATCATCAACTTTAAAATATTTATCTTTTGTTACTTATAATATAATTATTTATACTTATATTGATTTTAGTTTTATTTAATTTCATCATTTTTTAATAATTTATTCTCCAACGATTCTTAAAAATGATTTCTTATCGCATTGAAAAGAAAATTTTCATTATATAAATTGATATAAATTGAAATTGAGTTGTTATTCTTAATTCAATATATGAAAAATAATTAAATCAAATTTTTACGTATTTACATTTTACTTTTTTTTAGAACAAAAATTTAAATAAATGACCCCAATAACCCGAACCAACCCAATTTAAATATTCATAGTTGGATTGGGTTGGATTAATTTTTTAATAATGGTTATTTGGGTTGAAGAAATTTACAACTCAAACAATTCGGTTTGATCTAAAAAATCTTTTAACCCAACTCAACTCAACTCAACCCAACCCAAT
Organism: Benincasa hispida; assembly: GCF_027475165.1. Taxonomy (NCBI): domain Eukaryota; kingdom Viridiplantae; phylum Streptophyta; class Magnoliopsida; order Cucurbitales; family Cucurbitaceae; genus Benincasa; species Benincasa hispida. The sequence goes on from NC_143478.1 coordinate 28,623,069, forward strand.
TCAACTCAACTCAACTCAACTCAACTCAACTCAACTCACAAACACCCCTAACTACCCTTCAATTTCTCTTATTTTCATAACTATTTTTTTACAATAAAATACTATACGGTGCTTATACTTTAAAATTTATTTACTTATAATAATTTTATATTAAATTGTCCAGCCATAGTTTTTGTATTTTTTATAAATCTTAAATTTAGGTTCAAATACTAGTTTATGGTTGATTTTTGAAATTTTTTTTATCTATTAACACTTTTACTATAAATTTTGAAAAGAAATGAGATATTATTGTATTTCAATATTGAAATTTCCATTAACATCAATATTTACACATTATGGCACACAAGGTGAAAATAGACGGCTATAAGTCGAATGCATTAAGCGATGATAGATAAGTTAATAGTAAGTAATAACATTATTAGTACGACTTGAGAAAACTAATAATTGAAAATGAATATATTATTTATGCGAGTTTAAATGGCCAATGAAACTTTAAAAAAAAGTAAAAAATAAAAATTTTTATGATTTTGGTCATCTCAAATGTTACCATACATAATATTTAAAAATGCATTTGATAACTATTGATTTTTTATTTTTGTTTTTTAAAATTAAGTCTTTTTTATCCACTGTCTTTTGCATTATCTTTAAGTACAATTGTTGAATTCTTAGCAAAATTTTAAAAACAACAATTTTTGAAAGCTATTTTTTTTAGTTCTCAAAAGTTAGCTCGATTTTTTAAACGATTGGTGAAAATAATAACAAATGAAGAAATTTAGAGGTAAAAGTAGGGGCAATTGATAAAAATGACCCATTGGAAGTTTTCCTTTGAAAAAAATGACCCCTTTTAAAAAGAATATATTTTTTACCATTCAAAATTTACCATAGGTAGGACAAGACCATTATACTTTTTTTTTTTTTTTGAAAAAGATTCAAAACTTTGGAAACCCAATAATCCCTCCCTCCATGACCGTTTTCTTGTTCAACCCTTCAAATTCCTTTCAAACTCCTCACATTCTTTCAGTTTTTCTGTAACATTTCGGTTCATCATCTTCAAGTTCATCTTCATCAAGTAAGTATTTATGCACATTTTAGGAGGGCTTTGTTTTAGATTTTTTGACATCGTTCTTGATTTCATGCTTTTGTGTATCTTTATCTTTTATTTTATAATAGTGAGTTTTGATCTTGATTTCAATGGACCATTGATTCATTATATTTTTCTTCGAGAGGTAGAGTGATAACTTGTAGAAATAAAGTTATTTTGGCTCTTAAGTTGGAACAACTAAGGTTTTTAATGATAAAATCTCCTCATTTTTAGAAGAAACGTATGGAATTACTCAAACATTAGCAAACTCATGCAAAAGAATGTTTATTACTAAATACTGCGGTACTAACGCGTTATATTGTAGGATTTCAACAAGAAGCTAATACATGAGTAAAAAGTGTCGCAGGCAAAAGTTCTAACGCATGGGCCATGCATCAGAGGGATTCAACGCAAAGAAGATTCATTGATTCAGGCTGTTTATGTCAAATTACCACTTGCAAGCATGGGCACTTGCAGCAAGCGGTGTCTGAAAAGCTTCTGAGTGTCAGGCAACTGACTAGGGCATGGACTTTAATGTTGTCCATCACCAAGCTGGAGATGACCAACGCCTATAAATAGATGAAATCCCTCCAGAGTTCGATACACATATACATACAGAAAATTTCAAGTTCTCACTCTCATAATTAACGTAGTCGTAGTGTTAGATCTTTAGAAGTTATGCTGTGGTACCAAGAAGAGCAAAAGGGAAGAGAATCACCATCACTGCTGGTCAAGGAGCGGAGGAAGCGGAGCTTGAGAAAGACACTTCATCCGATTCTTATACAAGTGATTGTACACAACTAGAATTGAGCCAAAGAGATACAAGAGATTGTACTCTGCGGCTTGACTCAGTTCCTTTCATCTCATTTATCGCTTTCATTTCATCTGATTAAATATTGCTTTTGTAAAGACAATCTGCTTCTTTATAAGTTCATATATTTGATCCATCACACTTTGCGTTTGTTTATTTCTTGTTTATGTTAAATGCATCTATACTTTATGCAAAACTTCATTTCAAACAAGCCAACTTGATCAATTGGTAAAAGCATCCTTAGCTTAGATTATTCGAAAAAGTAAATAAGCCAGCATCAAGTAGAACGCCTAGTACATTTAGAGATAGACTTACTGGTGTTTATTACATTCTGTGTTCGACGCATGCATCCTAGAGATAGGTTTTGTATGTTATTCGCATTGAGAAGTGTCAAATAAGAGTTTAACGCATAAACAAAGATAAGCAAGCCACCTCACCCACATCACATTTTAGTTCGTGTACATTCATCTTAGAACGACGCATACCACTTACATTAAAATCCATTTTCGCATGATCCATCACTCACTACTCAACTCTTTTGTATCTTTCTACACAAGCACAACACCTTCGTGTAAATAACACATTTCTTCATATATTTTAGGAAACCCCTACAACAGCTACAACGCAAGGTCTGCGTTAGCTTAACCTGAATCCTTGAGTTCGACCCTGGACTTACCAGGAACCTAAATTGGATTTATACTTGGGTCTGATTTAGGAAAACTTGAACGTCAATAGGAGGAGTGTCGTGCGTTCTATTGCACATCTCTAATGCACCAACGCGTTACAAATACATAAACGCATCAAAGCATCAACGCATCATTTATACTTAGAACTTATTTTTCCAATTTATTTTATACAATACACTCCCAGCTCGAATCACGATAGCAACGAACATAGAAGAACCTAGGAGAGATATTATTAGTTTTTATCTTATGAGGAATAAGGTATCATTCAACCAAATAGAGTTTAACCTTAATACAGGACTAAAACATCAAACTAGAACTGTAAGGGGAGAAAATTCTTTTATTATACTTAGAACTAAGATTCTAAATGATAATAAGGGTATGAAGGCATATGATGGGTAAAGAGAGAAAAAAACAAATGGATTTTGAAAATTTAGTGATCATAGATGATTGGAATTAATTTTGTAATCAGGACTAGAGTAAGAAAATCTTTGCAAATACAATTAAACGATTCAAACAATGATTGAAAGATAAAGCACATACATATAAGGGCAATGTAGATGGAAAACAACAGACGTACAATCTTTACGGGTTACCCCATGCTTTTTAGGTAATTTAATTAATTTTATTTAATGAATATTCATTGAAGTACACCACTAATACACACTTATATTTCATATAGGTATGGGCACACAAAACGATTTCATCATTATCCAGTCACGTTGCAAACAGATTGAATGACAATGCGATACCAGACATTTTGAGATGGTCGTGCTCACATTCTCCTCCATATGGAGTGATTAGAGACGAAGTCTTCAGGTCAGATGCATTATGTTCCTTTTTAAGTTTTTTGAGTTAGTTTTTTTTTTTTTTTTTTTTTTTTATGATTATAGCTTCTTAGTTTATTTATTCATGATTACAATTTTTTGTAGGTAAGGATCACATTGCAACTCATTCCATCTGAGGAAGAGATTCAGTTTATGAATCGTATTATGGAGCCACCCATCCCTCCACTTGCATCACCTGCACCACCTACACAACTAGAACTACCTCTATCCATAAATGATGGCGATGTTGCCAGACCTTCAAACACTAAGGAAATTGATTACAGTGATAGTGAATAAAGGCATCACAAGAAGACCAAGAAAAAGTTGAAGAAGTATCACAAATTGATTAAGTTAATCAAAGGTCTTGATCGTTGCATAGAAAGTTTGGAATGTGACCTAAAGCATTAAGAAGTACTTGCAATGATTATCGAAGGTAAGGATATACCATTATGATCCTTGTTGTCTATTCTCTTCGTACATAAGTCATCCTATCTAATACTTATGCATGCATGGAAAAGATGTTGATTGCACTAGAGGTGGGGACCATGGAGGTACAAGTGATTGAAATATTTATCTTCCTGCAGATCATATTCAAATGTTGAACCAGGATTTTCAATTTGTAAGGTTTTACCAAATTTAGGTAACTTCTTGTAGGATTCTTCTAGTGACCCCTAAATAGCATTAACGCTTCTTTCCTTGCCCTCCATGCCTTGTCATAACTTAAACTCACACTATACTCTTGTTTTATATCATTCACAATGTCCTTCGGTCTATATGAACGAATAACGTCTTTAAACTTCACTTTATTAAATATCCGAGAACCCAACTAGAAGCTTGTCTATGATCATTAGTCAATATTTCATTTCTACATGTGTGGATATTGTCATACTTAGAGATCTTAAATATTTTACAATTTTTCAATTTAATGGCTCGAAGTCTTCATTTGTATTCTTCAACTAAGCATATAACTTTGTATATTGTTGTGGTCGATTTCTTCACCCTAAACCGAAAGTTACCTCTAATTGCTAACATAGATAACCACATCTTTAAATCCTTCTTAGATATAAATATGTCACAAACTTGCACATCTTCAAAAGAATAAGACTAACCTGGCATGATGATTGTGCTACTAGATGGATCCTGGTTACTTCCGCTGCATGCTGGTATGATCCAACATTTTTATCTACAAATGATGCTTTTCTTGAAGAAGATCATATGAGAGATCTGATATCTTGTGATAAGCTAGTATTGTGTTAAAGTTTCCAGAGAAGTTACAAAAAATCAACAAGTGTTGTTGATTTAGCTGGTCCTATAACAAAAGTTGTTAGAACTAGTAAAATGCATCTTTCTCAAGAGTTGAGAGTGCCTTGATGTAGTGGGAGGGTTGTGTGACAAACTACCCATAGTATGAGTTTAGTCGAAACTCAAACCACTAATATTTGATATTGACAGTTAAGAAGTCCATTGTATACTGATATGTTTACAGTGATCCTCTCGACTAAAGTGTTCGAGGGTCACCTAGTGGGACTAGGACTGTAAGATAGATAGAACTAGGGCAAGTGGGAGAAATATTGGGTATCTGATGCCCTAGTTTATTGTATTTATTCTCTTATTACTCAACATTGTATATATATTTGTATATATGTAAAATCCACTAGAGTTTTAGTCCAAGTGGGAGTTTGTTGAGTTGTATGTCCAAAAACTCGAAATTTGTAATGTTAAACATATTCTACTATCAATAAAGATGTTATTGACATTTATTCAATAAAATTGTTGTTGAATATGTAAATTGCACTTGTAAAGACTATATCTAATAAACTAAAGATCCATGGCTATTATACGAATCTTGAACTTTATGTTGCGACATAAAGATGGATCAAGTTCGAGTAAATAGCCAAAACGGTCTATAGTATATGAATAAGATTGGGTGCCTTATTCTAGTAACACTATCGGATGAAATCCACTCTATAGTTGTTACAACTTGTTGTAAAGTGCTACGAACAAAGTGACCCTGATTTGTTCATGTAGTGACATGAGGAGCGGGGGCTTCCTATGTAATGAGTTTGCATAAGATCATACAAAGAAATAAGTCACTCATACTTTATAACGTTCTTTACTGTTTAAGACTGGTTATTTCAAAGCGATGACCTAGGTAACTTGACCTTAATCCTAAGCTAACTATGAACTCTTGTTTATTTAGGATTATCCTTAAATTTTCATGGGTGAGAGTTGGCTCAATAGCGTTGGCTTAATAAGCATCCTATTTCAGGGGTAAGATCGAGTAGATGGTTGGGAACATAGGGTGCAAGATGAAATTCACTCCTTCCTGCTTTTAGGGATAGTAGTGAGGTTGTTCCCTTAAGTGCTGACTCCGGGTCTTGAACAAGGGGCCCCACCCTCTCATTGTCCCAAGAGGGACGGTTTAGTAATTGGATCACAAAGCAATTGTTCATTAGAGGATCAATGAGACTTAAGGAGCAAGATGTAATCTCGTGGGTAAAACAACTTTTGACCCAGCCATTATTACGAACAACCTGTGAACGGTTAACTTACTAATCATGGTTATATCGAGTGAACAAAATATATCTACAGAAAGGGGAGTGCAACTATTGGGCTTTAGTGGAGTGACTCGGTAGTTAACGAATGATGGTTAATTAGGTTAAAAAGTTTAGCCAGTTAATCTCAGATTGTTGGAGTCCATGATCTGTAGGTCCATAAGGTCCCTCTACTAGCTCATATTCCGCTAAACCTTAGAATAGTGTGACAAACGAATTTGAAGTGTTCGAATGCGATTTTTGGAGCAAAGTGTTAAATATATACGATATATTTAATCTAATGTTTAATTATGAATCAAACATAAAGAGAGAGAAAATATGAGATATTTAAATAAGATTTAAATATCAAGATTTTGAATAGGGATTAGTGTTGGATTTAATATTAAATTAAATTAATTAAATTATTTATTTAATTAATTAATATTAATTTAATTTTAAAATTAATTATTAAAATTAATTTTGAATTAAATGGAATATTCTTTCTCTTTATTCTTAATTTAATTGCATGCTTATTCTTTGAAATTAACCTAATTAGAGTACTTTAGATCAATTTTTCTTCTACTGCGCATGTGTTTATTCCATCAATTGGTATCAGAGTATGCTTAAAGTATTCAATTTTGGTTATTTTTTACATATGGTAGATATTGATTCATGTGATGAATGTTTGTGTGCTAATGTGGACAATTTCGATTTTGGCATCCAAATTTTCTCTTGGATTGTAATAATTATTGTAATTGCCCGATGTTTTATGGGCTTTAACATGTTGTGAAGGGTCTGTAAATTTACTAGAGTCATTAGAGTCATTTTTAGGCTATAATTGCTCAGTTCCGTCAAAGTGGACAACTTCAAACTTGGTGAAGAAAAGCTCACAGACTTGAAAGCTGCTCTTAGACCTGGTTTTAACCCAATAACCCGACCTAGAGTGGCGCCTAACTCGTGAGGTGATGCTGATGCGTATAGGCACTCTAGACCCGACCTGCGATCCGTTCGACCCGCTTCAGCGCCTGCGCCCAGCTCCACCTGCGTCAGTATCCACTTTAGCTTTTAGCTAGCTTAGGATGCCAAAAACAATTCATTTTAGTGTGTTTATTTAATTATGCATTGTGAATATATGAATTAAATAATTTATCTATTGTGTGTATATTGTATGCCATGTAGATTTAAAATCTCACCATAGGATAAGCATGTAGCATGCATTGTAAGTATATTATAAGTGTTATAATGTATAATATGCATGTGTTCGGAAGTGCATACTGAGATAGTTCCGTGAACTTCTGCTTGTATTCAGCTACCGATATCGATCCCTGAACTAACTTGAGAAACTCATCTCTCTTAGTCTCCCTAAATAAGCTAGGATAATATTTTTCCTAAAAAATTTCTCTAAATTCTGGCTAAGTCATAGGTTCAGATCGGCTTCTTCTGGCGTCTACGATCTTCCACCATTTCTCAGCTCCTTTATGTAGTAGAAATATAGCTAGCCCAATCTTACGGTCATTTGGACATCTCATCACGCTAAAGCATTTCTCAATCAAATCAAACCAGACCTCAGCGTCTCCTGAATCCGTAGCGCCTTCAAATGTTGTTGCACCTAAGGCTTTGAGCCTCTCAATACCGTACCTCTTTTATGGGTCTACCTGTAAGGACCCTACACTCGCTGCCAACCTCTAAGCGATCCTATCAAAGATTATTTCCTCTAACTGAGGATCTGCTCCCACTTGCGGGGTATTCGATTCACATTTCGAAGTTGTTTCTTGGACTACTGGACTTTTACCTCTCCTTCTACTTGAATCTGGATCCCTTCTAATTTTGGGATATCTAATGATAAGGTCAAGATCCCCATCTGCCATCTACTTGCTCTGCTTGCCACTTCTTCTTGGCATTCTTACCTAATTATAAAGGTGTAGGATTGTATCAACAACAGCGGAAGCACAAGGATCATCTAAGCACTCAAATTCACTAATTTTAGCAAAATATAAAGCATGCTTCTGTAGAAAAAAGTGGGTTTCAAGACATACTTTTTGTAAAACTTCTTCAAAGCTCCTTCTCTAACTGCTTTCTTCTCCATATCTTGTTGCAAACCACCTCAAGATCTTCCTCACTATTCTCTTGGTGCTCTAGATTGAGTGTGAAACTCAAAACAAGCTTGAATCAAGGGATGAAAGAGAAAAGCTCACTATAGCAACCTTGTTGAAGAACCCTTTCTTCAACCTGAATTTTCTCTAAAATTCTCTATTGACTGCATGCCCGATTTTCTCTTCAATCTCTTCATTATATTGCAGATCAACATGCAAAGAGAAGAGTTGCATGAGTTGCAGCTCATGCTTGGAGAAGACAAGGCCAAGATTTTACTTCATGTGTGAGCTACTTCGGTGATGGATAATGGAAAAACTCTTTTTTCCATTTTGTGTGTTTTTGGTTTTCCAATTTTCCAATTTTATCTAAAAATCAAAATTTGATTTTATAAAATCTATTTTGATTTTTTAAAATGAAAATTTAATTAATTTCATAAATTAATTATTAAATAAAACTTAATTAATTTAATATCAAATATTAAATTAATTTTAACACATATCCATCTTTATATATTTAAATATATAAATTCTCCTATTCCATTAATTCTAAAATTAAACATATAATTATATCTCATATAATTACTAATTTCCTTAATTCTAATTTGAACGTTTCAAATTAACTTATCATTCTATTCTAGAGCTAGTCCGTTACGAGCTAGTAGGGGGACCTCGCGGACCTACAGATCATGGGCTCCAACGATCCGAGATTAATTGGCTAAACCCATTAGACCAAATTAATCCCCATTCGTTAACTAATGGGTCACTCTACTAAAGCCCATAGTTGCACTACCCTCACTGTAGATATATTATATCTACATGATTTAACCATAATCAGCAAGTCGACCCTTCACAGGTTGTACGTAATAACGGCTGGGTCAAATATCTGTTTTACCCCCGAGATTACGTCTTATTCCTCAAGTCCTTACTAATCCTCTAATGAACAACTGGTTTGTGATCCAATCACCAAACCAAACTCTCTCATCCCAGTGAGAGGGTGGTGCCTCTTATTCAAGACCTGGATTCAGTACTTGAGAGAACAACCTTTCTCCTATCCCTAAATTAGGTAGGCATGAACTCCGTCTTGCACCCTATGTCCCCAGCTATCTATCCAGTCCTACTCCTGAAATGGGAGTCTTATTGAGTCGACGCTGTTAAGCCAACCCTCAACTATGTAAATCTAAGGGCAATCCCAAATAAACAAGAGTTCATAGTTAGCTCAGGATTAAGATCGAGTTACCTAGGTCATCTAGGTGAAATAGTCAGTCTTAAACAGTAAACAACGTTATAAAGTAAGAGTGACTTATTTTTTGGTCCTGATCTTATGCAAACTCATTGCATAGGACGCCCCCACTCCTCTGGTCATAACATGTACGAATTAGGATCACATCATATGTAGCATTTTATAACTCTTTGTAACAACTACAGAGTAGGCCGCATCCAATGGTGTTACTAGAATAAGGTACCCAAACTCATTCATGTACCACAGATCATTTTGACTATTTACTCGAACCCGATCCACTCTTATGTCTCCACATAAAGTTCAAGTACTTATAGAATAGTCATGGGTCTTAGTTTATTGGATTTAGACTTTCATACAATTTATGAGATCAATAACAAGTATATTGATAACAGAAAATGTTTATTATTTTACAAACTGCGAGTTTTTAGGACATAAAATCCAACAAAAAGAGAGTGTGACAACATAGTTACCAACCCTTTATGTGGCACTTACTGCCTAACTGACCTATTTAGGAACCCTGAACATCTAAATGACAATCAAGAACTAACATAACTCTAAACATTAAGACAACCTTAGGGTACCATTCATAGAAACTTATAATATGGACATACAGAAGCAAGGTTTAGTGGATCCTACACACTCAAAACTAGTCCCTACTATGCAACAAGTGTGTACAAACATTTACAAAGTAACCACCTATGTTTCCTTCAACTAATCTTTAAGTGGCAGAGCAGTAGCGCAATTAACTTCTGGGGAGATGACCGCTACCTGGAAAGGAAAACATTTAAAAAAAACGGGTGAGCTACTAGCCCAGTGAGTGATTAAATTTAAAAACGTAAGTACCATGCTTAAAACTGGAAGCGAGGACTGAATGCTGTAAACTGTAAATTGAAACTTTGCCAAGCAAACATTTACATAAAACCTTTTAAACGTAACATGTCTGGAAATATAACTAAACTAATACTAGGTTGAGAAAGGGAACTCTTTTGTCCAACTCTCATTATAACCTAGGCTAAGGTGTGGACCCTTGTCATCACCTTACAACTAATCTTCATGTGAAGGAGAGACCCTTTTACTCAGCCCTCCATGCTAAACCTTTACACTTATCATACGTGCATGTATATCTAACCTAGATCCTGTTGTCAAGGATCATAACTAAAACTAAGCTCAGATACCTCCTCCTAGTACTTCAATATTGAGTTGTTCATACATCATAACATTCATGAAAACTTTGTTTCTAACACATGCTTATAACATTAAAAGCTCATTAACTGAAATCATACTTTATATCCTTATAACCTAGCATGCATCGAGCTCATCATAACTTTTAAGTAAATATCTCCATTAACAAGCTTACTCAAACATTGTATCATAGAACATAACAACTAATGCATGCTTCATATAATTAAGTACTTTATATGTTAGAACCTCTCTCCTTTAAAATTAATATGTGATAGCATCATTTCTAGACTTGGTTTGCTTGGAAAACTTGCTTTAGAATAAGTTAGCATGAGAATAACTTTTAACTAAAACATTCAAGACATTTATAAAACGTTCATAGTCACTTATAGCCTTGGTCAATCCTTCTAGGGTGTATAAGCTTCTTCTATTGGTGTCAACCCTGAGCACATAACAAAATACTTTAGCTACTAGCTATGGTCTCCCTTTTGAGTCTAACTTCCATAATAAACTCATAATCTTTCTAACATAAACGCCAACTCTACTAGGTGTTGAACACTTCGACAAAATTTTAGAAATCATGTTTGGCTAGGTGGCAGTCTCACACATCACCATCGTATGTGCCAAATGTATCGCCTCAGCCATATCTCAATGCACAGATTGCTCCTATGCATCTAGGTCTTCAGCAAATGCCCACACACCTCATCGTATGGCCCAACGCATAGGCTAGCCCTTGCGCCAATTGCACAACCTATGCGCCCAACTTGATGCACATCAATGCATATTTCTTCTCTTGGTGTCTAAGTCACTTATGATCCCCTACACAACCCTATGCTTAGCCTAAGGCGTGCTAATGCTTGCTACTTCCCATGCTCGTGCGTTCATCTTAGAGCTGTCAACTTATTCATCCCAAGCAGCTGCCTGCTTGTTAAAAAATTCCAGATTCAACTTATAATTTAAATAACTCAATTTGCAAACCTTTTCTCAAGAAATTTCATTCTACAAACTTGTTTAGAATTGTCTTAGAAAGCTTACTTTAAACTTTGAGCTTAGATTTCTTCATGGTTTGCCCAGAAACCTTGGCTCTGGATTACTTGAGAGCTCGACCTTCTTGCAACTCCTTCAAATTCTCAGCTCGTTCTCGTTAGATTCTTCTTCCAGCAGTCCTACCTTATCAACTAGACTCATTCATCTTTTAGATGGCCTTGGAATCTCCTCAATTTCTCGAGTAGTTTGCTTAAAACAAGCTTTTGAAATCAGCTCTTCTATTTATACTTAATCCTACATGCTAAACTTTCTTTACTAGGCTGCCACCTCCACCTCTACTTAGGTTTAATAAACCTAACCATGACAACTGGCCACTTTAAACGGCGGTCTAAGCTGATCATCTTCCTTTGGTCACCAACGCAAGCCTCCTTTTGGTCCTTCAGCTAGCTTCAATGCACAACAGCCCCACAATGCATGCCATCCCAATGATGTATGCCT